>NC_048562.1:2862199-3109819 GCF_902806685.2 Maniola hyperantus
ACTATATCCATGCGAAAAATCACGTTGCTCCGTTGCGACGTGATTGAAGGACAAACTAATAAACGAACAAGCAAATACACTTTTGCATTTGTAATATGGGCAGTGATAGTTTAAAAATATATACTAAAAAAGGCAACTTCCAAAACCACTACAAAGTAAAAAATAACTTTTGTTTCTACACATGTATGTATGTATATTGAAGTCGGGCAAGTATTGTGCTTTGATATCTAGCTTCTTTTATTATGCTTATATACTATTACTATACCATTGTCTCTTTAACTTCAGCAGTGAAAGAAAAAACTGAACCAGAACCGGAACCAGAAGAACCATCACCAAGTCGAGAAGAAGTAGATGAAGAAGCTCAAGCTCTAGAACTAAGAAGTATCAAGAACGAGTTGAACCTGAGTGACAGAACACAGATTATCAAGTACGAGCCCAATGTCACCCACGGCGCGTGCAAGGTTGAAGGTTTGTGTAAATCTCTTAATTATATGCTCCGTCGTTGTTCTGCGACCCTAGTACTTTTTCTTTTGGCAGACTTTAAGCTCTAGAAAGAACTAAGAAGTATCAAGAACTAGCTAAACCTGAGTGACAGAAATACATGACGTACGCGGCAGAAAGTAATGTACATTCGACATTTAGGAAGAGATAGCGGTTTTGTAGAGCATTGTCTCTGTCGTTGAAATCGACAAAACGTTATTTTATTTTTTATTTTTCATGTACCAAAATTGTAGTTACAAAGTAATAATAAATTAAGTTACATTGGAAATGCTTATCTCTAAACAGAGATTTCTTCCAGCTTCCCATTCAAGGTTCTGAAATTAGTGACAAGAGACAACGCTCTACAAAGCCAAAATTTCATTCTAAAGGTCGATGTACAATTGTTATTGCCGGCTACTGTATCTGAATGCCTTTAAGCCTGATCCGTCCAGCAGTTTGAGCTGTGCGTTGATAGATCAGTCAGTCAGTCACCTTTTCCTTTTATATATTTAGCTACCGCCTAAGTCTATAAAAATCCTATTGAGAGTTCACAAGAAGTGGTTTAAGGAAGTTCTAAAGTTTTCTGCCGCGTACTGTAAACTCCGTTAAAAATCTGTTGTATGCCATCCGTTAAAAAAAGATTTAAGAAAATTCAACCGCTAAGGGGGTTAAATAGGGGTTTCAAATTTGTCTAGTCCACGCTGACGAAGACTCGGGCATAAGCTAATCTAAATATATAAAAGGAAAAGGTGACTGACTGACTGACTGATCTATCAACGCACAGCTCAAACTACTGGACGGATCGGGCTTAAATTCGGCATGTAGATAGTTATTATGACTTAGGCATTCGCTAAGAAAGGATTTTTGAAAATGCAACCCCTAAGGGGGTGAAATAGGGGTTTGAAATTTGTCTAGTCCACGCGGACGTAGGCTCGGGCATAGGCTAGTTGGACATATAACAAAACAATTTATTTCCTCACAGGTTCAATAAAAATGGAAGAGAAATACATCCAACAGCAACAGAGCAACGAAGAGGAAGACATGTTGGACATCGAAGACTCCATACCAACGGCGTTTTTGGTCCAAAAGCCAACGCACAAGCCAATGTTTGCCACGCAGGCCGAGCCAATGGACAAACCGCAGGAGATCATCAAAGTCGAAAACGTTGTCAAAACAGAAGAACAAGAAACAGAGGAAAATAAAGACAATCTAGTAAACAATCTAGAGGAACTACGCAAAATGGCGGAAGCTGTATCCTCACAATTAGACGCAGCCAAAAAAGCCGAAACAGAAAAGTTGGAAAACGAAGCGAAAAACGTCAAAATCGAAACAGAAATCAAAAACGAAATAACGGACACGGATTCCGCTCATTCCAATTTATACACGAAAATGTTGGAAGGCAAATGGTTTTCTATTCTACGCCATGAAAATTCCTTTCTTACAAGCATTAATGAAGAGAAGAAAACTGATATACCCGTTTATTGTGACAACGAACAGACATGTACGGAAGTTATAAATTGTCAAGGCCATAAGTGGGATGTGTCGAATAATTTGCACTTGTTGAATGACCCGAGTTTGTTCACTTTGAATTCTATGGTGACTAGTGTGCAGGTGCCGTCTAATAATGTGTACGCGGATTCTAGTCTGACTATGTCGGGTTTGGATCAGGATTTTATGGACACTAGTCTGAGTAAGGAGGTGGCGCCAGAGGCTGAGGCTGAAGAGGAATGTAAAGAACAGGTATGTTTATGTTTTTAACCCCCGAGACGTTTTTAACAGATCGATTCGAAACCGAGCAGTTTTGGGCCCAGTCTTGGGCACAGTCTTGTTACAGGAAAAAAACTAATTTAAATTGTCTACAAATAATCCAAAATAAAATAATAAAAATTCTTTATAATTATGACTTCCTTACCCCTACAAAAATTATTTATGCGGAAACTAAATTAATGAATATCCTACAAATGTATTACTATAATACATGCATATTAATTAAAAAAATTGTATCAAAGACAATACATTCAAAATTATCATTTAAAACTAAAAGGGAACTGGGAGGCCGACTTTTACGTAACGTTGATAACATCTCTCTAAAAGGTTCACGCACTAATTACGGTAAAAAGAATATAACTTTTGAAGGAGCACAAATGTTTAATAAAATACCTACAGAAATTAAAAATATTAGTAAGATAAACATTTTCAAAAAGAAACTGAAAAATTTTGTTATTATAAATATCTGAGTCCGGCCCTGCCGGCAAAGTGTATGAGCATTGCCATACATTATACTACCCGCTATTTTTACGATCGTGTTGTTGCTTGCCACCGCGCTGTGCCGAAAGATAAAATTAGTTTAAGTTTTGTTACTATAATTTCTCATTAAGTGAAATTTGTATATCTGATATCTTTTGAGAATAAAATTCTTTAACCACAAAAAAACCGGCCACGTGCGAGTCAGGCTCGCGCAATGAGGGTTCCGTACTACAGTCGTATTTTATCGACATTTTGCACGATAATTCAAAAATAATATGCATAAAAATAAATAAAAATCTGTTTTAGAATGTACAGATGAAGACCTTTCATATGATACCCCACTTGATGTAGTCACTCACTTCGAAAGTTGAAAATACTAATTATTAGTTCATGACCACAATTTTTTTTTGTGTGATCTAACCCTAAATTCACGGTTTTCAGATTTTTCCCCAAATGCCAGCTATAAGATCTACCTACCTGCCAAATTTCATGATTCTAGGTCAACGGGAAGTACCCTGTAGGTTTCTTGATAGACAGACAGACAGACAACAAAGTGATCCTATAAGGGTTCCGTTTTTCCTTTTGAGGTACGGAACCCTAAAAATTATTAGAAAAATCCTTTATTTAATGATAAACCAAAATAAAAACAAACAATTCAGTCTTAGACTTAATTAGTTAGGAAGAGTATAAGCGTGTACTAATACTAGTAATTTTTTAAGTTTAAAAAGCATGAAATGAAAAAAAAATTAAAATACTCCCAACAAAAAAAAACCCCTCTAAAAAGTAAAAAAATAATATGTATTAGCTCTTATCCAAGTGTCGACATGTCCGCCAGAAAGAATTGCTTGTGGGTAGTACTATAGGTTAATGGTAGGTCCTTCAAGCGCCCCTAAAAGATACACACACTTTTTTTTTTTTTGTAGGAAAACGACCTAGAAAAGGAGCTCCAAGCCGACGCAGCCAAAGAACTAGCCTTACAGAAGGCCAAAGCATCCAACCTATCCAGTCTAGGCCTTCTCAACTTCAACGCTTTATCAACTTACGTGACGTGCGACAGTCCTCCACCCATACAGATGTCACCAGAAGAAGTAGAGCAGCTGGAACACTGCAAGACTCACGGCATGCCGGTGAAGATTGAGGGGAACTTTGTGCCCAAGGACTTGAGGTAAGAGTCCACTGCTGGACATGTCTCTTCATTCTTGTAGATATTTCTACACGCTACGGTTTCTGTGATCTATTTGATATCGTTTGTCGTACTAGTGTCTAAAACTGCGTTTTTCGATATGGGGTTGCCACTCCAGCACATTGAGGCTGTTCAGCGACTCTTGAAGTTTTCTGACCACCTAGTAAGAAGTCTATTGAGACTTTTCAACAAGTCTTGAAGTTTTCTGACCACCTAGTAAGAGGTCTATTGAGACTGTTCAATAACTCTTGAAGTTTTCTGTCCAACAAGTAAGAGATCTGTTGAGACTGTTCAACAAGTCTTGAAGTTTTCTGACCACCTAGTAAGAGGTCTATTGAGACTGTTCAATAACTCTTGAAGTTTTCTGACCGTCTAGTAAGAGATCCATTGAGACTGTTCAACAACTCTTGAAGTTTTCTGACCTCTTACTAAGAGATCTATTGAGACTGTTCAACAACTCTTGAAGTTTTTTGATCTCCTACTAAGAGGTTTATTGAGACTGTTCAACAACTCTTGAAGTTTTCTGACCTCCTTATAAAAGGTCTATTGGGATTTTCTTCACCGCCCATTTGTGTCCGCAGATTCGGCTGGTGGCGTATCACGGAAGAGGAGCAGCTAAAGCACTTGCTAGACGCGCTCCATCCGCGCGGCGTCCGAGAGCGCGAGCTGCACGCTTCGTTCATACACCACCTTCCTACACTGAACAATAAGGTACGTTTGGAGTTAGAACTGTAAAGCCAACCATAGCGCGCGAGTTACGTAGGCGGCAGCCAGAAGGATTCTTGAAGGAAACGAAAATAGAATTTTACTACATTTATTCTTAAATCTTAATATTTTAACCTAAATTAACGTCCGTACTCTGCGAAAAGGTTAGATGCAAAATTTCATTTTTTTTTTTTTTTAAAGAATATTAGCCATATTAAATGACTAATATTCCCCTTTCCTCTCCAATTAAGCGTCAGACTTGTGCTAGGAGTAGGTACGACAATAGTGCAACGGGCGGGATTTGAACCGTCGACCTTTCGGTTTTCAGTCCACTCCTATACCGGTTGAGCTATTGAGGCATACGACCTAAATCTAATCTAATCTAACCTAACTAAGAGACTGCGTAAGATGACGACAGGATGCACCTCTTCACATCTCTAACTTTAAATACCTTAATACTAAAATGTACATAAATCCCAATTCGTTGGAGTCACGTGTGGCAACGAGGTAATATCTTGCTGACAGTGCGCTGGACTCATGACCTAGTGCCTTAGCCTTCGAGAATGGTTTACTGCGCAAGCGATTTGACTTAGGTTATCGGAATATATAACACGCGTCCATCCGCTATTATTTGTTGCCTACGTGCCATGTTTTGTGCGCGCGAATCATTAGCGAGATAGCACGAGCTCTGTTGTAAAGCAATATGGTTTGTATTTCATTGGTGTACATTTGAGTTTATTTGCCGTTAAGTTGCGCTTTTCTGCGCAAACTAAGTTGCCGATGCGACTTACAAAAGTGGTATACTGTATTTTGACTGTAATAAACTTTTATTGTGAAGCTGTGGTAGCCTAGTGGTTAGGACGTCCGCCTTCCAATCGGAGGTCGGGGGTTCGATCCCGGGTACGCACCTTTAACTTTTCAGAGTTTTGTGCGTTTTTAAGTAATTTAAATATCACTTGCTTTAACGGTGAAGGAAAACATCTCGAGGAAACTTGCATGCCTGGGAGTTCTCCATAATGTTCTCAAAGGTGTGTGAAGTCTGCCAATCCGCACTTGGCCAGCGTGGTAGACTATGGCCTAAACCCTGCTTACTCTGAGAGGAGACCCGTGCTCTGTAGTGAGCCGGCGATGGGTTGATCATGATGATGATGACATGACATGATGAGGATGACACTCTTCGATTAACATTAACGTTTTCCACAGCTGTACATAGACCACGGAGACAGTGCCAGTCAGTTGCCAGCCACGCCAGCGGAGCGAGTGTTGGCGCAGAATGGCGGGTGTCCAACGCCAGACGAGCCCAATACATTCTGCGCTGTCACCGCCAGACGGGTGGACATGCAACTTCTAGCTATGGTGAATATTTAGACCTCATCATTGCATTTGTACGGGAGCGGTGTGCAGGCTCGACCGTACCAAAGGGAGATCTCCCACCGAGCGGTTGGTTGTGCTCGGTAGCGCCAGCTGGGCCGACGGTTGTGTCTTGAAACTTCTATATGTAGTCCAGATTGCAGAAAACTCCGTTAGTGTGAGTACTGTCGGCGGTACATTTGTTCAGGACTACGTCATGAAATGTTATCGATTGAATAGCGCCATCTAGTTGCAACTGCCACACTTTTTTAGGCAAGATTGTCCTCAAGAGCAAGCCTAACAAGCAATTAAAAAAATATCCTATCCACCCCCTTATAATATCATCCAACCATTGCAAGGTACTATTATGTATTCTGTGATACTGTGTCAGTGTTAATTTAATTATCTTGTTTAAGGTGGAAGCGCTAGAAGAGAGAGTAGCTGCAGCGTCCATACAAGTGAAAGGTTGGCGAGCGACGCGTCTAGTGCTGCCCTCATCCGCGACTGGCGCTGAGATTGTGGCTCGAGCGAGGCACAAACTGGCTTACCTCGAGGCGCATATCGAGAGGAGGTACCTCAAACCGCCACTAGTGCAAAGGTGCGTATTATTTTACCGAATAGTCCATTTTTTTAAATAGTCCATGTGAAAAATGGACCAGAATTATTCCTTTAGTCTGACAAATTGAGAAGCGAAAATAGAAGCACATATCTACGCAGCATTTTTGGCGAATAGTCCAACTGTCTTTGAATAGTCCAGAATGAAAATCGTCTAGCAATATCTACATCTGTAAGTATGTTTTTTGAATAGTCCAACTGAAAACATTGGTATGGTATTATTCTAGCGGCAGAGTTCAATCCATCTCTACCACATGCGAAAATAGTAAGCAATGAGCCAGAGGTATTGTGAATAGTCCAACTTTTTTGTTTGAATAGTCCAGGAGTAAAATCGTTTAGTATCATCCTCGTCCAGTAATAGTTAGCAATAAGCCAAAGGTATGTATTCTTATTCGACTGAATGGTCGTCTGCTAACATAGCAATGGGGATCTACACTGCCAATTTATCCCGAAAGGTGGCGCATAAGCGAACCGGCCATACAGGTAGTATACACAATGCGACAAGGCTCTCTTGGCACTTGAATGACATTGACAGGGGGGCGCTGTTGGAGAACAGAGGCTTAGAATATTCAAACAAGATCAAAGGGGACACTTGACGGCAACGTTAGTTCCGATTTTCGCCACACGCCAAGATAGCCTTGTCGCACTGTACTCTGTGGAACCAGCTATACTGAAGTGCGATTGCCTAAGGATAAGACCATCATGACCATTTTTAACAATTGATCATTGATCGCCCAAACCAATTCGTATTGCCTAAGGTTGGCCATGTAATTGTGACCTAATGATGACCGGTGGCTTTAAAATGTACCATTAAAATCGCGTTTTATTATACAAATAGCATTAGTGAAAGTCAATTTTTTTGTTTTTAATAATTATATCCCATACAAAAACAATGCAACTTTTAGGCTAACTTATTAATTTCATCATAAAAATTACCTTTCATACTTAAAACATTGAATTCTAACGTTATTATTATATAATGCATTTGCAATAACTAAACGCTTTGAACGAATGAATAGTCGAGTTTACTGCTATTCGACAATAGGTGGCGTTAGTGGACTTATTTTTTCCTATGTTTTTCCTCTTAGATTATGCTTTTTCCTGTAAGTCTACGTTTCAAGTGTCAATTAAGTGACAAGTGACAGTGGTGTCAATGTCAGTAATGACAAATTACGAATTTTACGAGAACAAATTACAATAACAAATTAGACAAAATTCTCAGTTCGATATCTATTCCATAATTTCCATACGTTAATAAAATTAAGAAGTCTCCGGCAGAGAAATGCCTATAAGCACTCTGGCCTACTAGAAGCCAACGAGGGGAACGTGGGGGCACAAAGTTATGAGAAGCAACGCCTTGAAATTGCTTGGATATCAAATGGAGATTGCAGAACAGGCATTGAAGAAGTTGTAAAGGCATTATCCTTAACCCTAGAACCCTACTTGGTTTACTATGAACAGCCCAGAGTGTTATCGGAGCCTCAATAGCTCAACGGTTCGAGGAGCGGACTGAAATCCGAAAGGTCGCCGGTTCAAACCCCACCCATTGCACTATTGTCGTACCTACTCCTAGCACAAGCTTAGTTGGAAAGAAAAGGGGATTATTAGTCACCATAATAAACTTGCTAACATTCTTTATAAAAATAAATCAAAAATCAAATGTTAAGTTTTCTCACATTAAGACTTTTTGAGTTATTTATAGCATATAAGTAGGCAAATAATTTATTATTTACTATGTGTTCATAATTAGTAATCTTTGATCAAGAGCGGTGATAGTGTAGTGGTTAAGATGTCTGCCTCCAATGTGATAAACCAGTGATGAGTTGATGATGATGAGTTGTGTGCCGTGTTAAAATTGACTGTGATTCACATTCAACATTTTAGCATATTATAAGTAGGTAAAATTTTCCTATGTTTATCATAAGTAAACAGATAAACCCAACTAAAACCCAAAGAAATACCTAATAATACCAAACGGGTGGGGCTGAGTAGCTAGTAGGTTCCTAATCATCCGTCGCTTATCCTATATTTTTATTATTTGTAATAGTTGTAGACAATAAAGATGTTTAATATCGTAATTTACATACTTTTTATTTTATGAACAGAATTTTCTCCTCTTTCATTTGATATCCTACTTACCTACTCATTACCATAGCAAAAAAATTTTCAGAGACCTACTATTTAGGGTTCCAAAAGAAAAAAACCGGCCAAGTTCGAGTCAGGCTCGCGCACCGAGGGTTTTGTACTAGTATTTTTTCGACATTTTGCACGATAAATGAAAAACTGATGCATAAAAATCTGTTTTAGAATGCACCAGTGAAGACCTTTCATATGATACCCCTGTTCAGGATAGCCGCGGTTATCCGGCCGCGATGAGAAGGTCGCGCGTCGGCAACGGCTCGCGTGTTACGCGACCGCGCACAACTAGCGGGCCACACACTTTCATACACGCGATTTAAAGTGACCATGTCAGACGACTGTGTAACTAATAATTGTTCTCTTCACTAATAAATTACTTATAACGTGGAATACAGTGCATTATTATTTTGGACGCCGAGATATCCCTCAAGAATACGTGTAGGGCACTTGGCTCCGCTATATGGTCCTTCATCACCAAAATGAATCAACGACGTTTGTGAAGAGAACAATACCTGGACGCAGAAGTTCATCGCCACGTACATCATTCCCGCGACTCCTGGATTTTTTGTGGCTTTCGGAGTGAATAGTGCTGAGTTATATTTTAGAACACCAGCATAAATTCTCGGCCATACATCTCATACAACAGGATAGTGGATTAATAATTATAATAATTATTGTGTACCTACTGGTCTTAAGACGTCGACAATCCAGTTTGAAAACGCAATATTGGTCAAGAATTCATCAACAAGACAGTGAAGATATTAATTGTGTTGTGCTCAGATTTGGTTCTCCGGTGTGAACATTGCTGAGTCATTGTTGGACATAGCTGACATACTTGGACTTCAAACAAAGCCAACCAAAAAGGAATTGTCAAGAGGATAGCACAGAAACGTGAGATCGTTCCATTATTATCCTTCTTATTCATCCTTATCGTCCTTCATTGCCATTAGTTACATTTACTTATACCATTTTTTAATAATAAGTAAAAGAATTCATATCATCAATTGCGTAAATAGTTAAACATTTTTCGCATAATCGTATCATTAGAATCATAAATTAGTGATTCATCTTCATATTTCAAGTATATCACGCATAATAATTCATTAAAGTTCACAACAAGTCATTATTTTACATCAAATAATAAAATTTATAAAGACTGTTGTATTTTATTTTCAGTGAATTTATTTTTATAAAGTGGGTAATTTGAAAATCATACGTGCCTATAGTAGCAAAAATCAACGCCTTACATAATTTTATAGCAATTTTTAATAAATTAATTTTCACTTTTGTAAAAAATTTACAAAAGTGACTAGAATATTATTGCTATTGTACTTCTGACAGGCGTCGAATTTTTTCATACTTTGGTTAGGTAGGTTCAACGCCTTACATAATTTGATAGCAATTTTAAATTTCAACGTTTTACAAAATTTCGTAAGTGAGAAAAAATAACATTGCCATCATAATTCTGACAGGCGTCGAATTTTTTCATACTCTGATTAGAATTTTTTTTTCAAATTCAAAATGAGTGAACAAAAACAATTAAAACAGTTAATTAAAAAACGAGCTTTTATTAAAGGGAAGCTTACAAACTTCAGTACTTATTTAAAATATCTTAAACAATGTGAGGAAACAGATCCTATTCAAATTCAAATCGAACTTCAATTGCGGTTAGAAAAGTTAGAAGCTTTATACGATGAATTTGATAGTTTTCAGAACGAGATAGAGGAGATATCTGAAGCGATCGAGGATGAATGCAAAGAGCGTCAAACATTTGAGACGCTATACTATTCGCTCGTGTCTTCCGGTCGAGCTTTGATCGCGAGCCATCGTAAACTATCGATGCCGTCCCATGACTCCATGGTTGCGACAGACGCCGAGGATTCTTCAGATATAAACAAACGTAAGGTTGTTAAGCTACCTAAAATAGATTTGCCACATTTTAATGGCGACTATCATCACTGGCTCGGTTTCAGGGATACATTCAATTCTTTAATTCATTCTGACGAAAGTATTGACCCGATTAGTAAATTTCATTATCTGCGCGCTTCACTTAAAGGAAATGCTGCGTCAACTATATCAGGATTGGATTTTTGTGCAGACAATTATCAATCAGCATGGAAAATCTTATGCGATCGATATGATAATAAGCGACTTCTTGAAAATCATCATTTGAATTCGCTTTTAAAGATAAATTCTCTACAAAAAGAGTCAAGTGCAGACTTGCGTAATTTAGTAGATGCAATAAATAAAAATCTGAGAGCTTTAGCCAATTTAGGTCATTCAGTTCAACATTGGGACATTTTAATTATTCACATTATGTCTTGTAAATTAGACAGTGTTACCAACAGAGAATGGGAAACTCATAGGAACAAATTAAAGGATTCTCCAACCTTAGATATTTTTTTAAAATTTATTTCCAATAGGGCTAATGTTTTGGAGACTCTTGACACTACTAAACAGGATACCATAAAGCAGGATAATATTAAACATATTGTGGTGAATAATAAACCTAAAAGTCTTCTTGCTTCTACGAGTAAAACTAAATCAAATTCGTGTCCACTATGCAATCAAGAGCATTGTCTATATAAGTGCGAATCTTTTAGACTCCTACCAGTAGAATGTCGAATTCAGAAAGCTCTAGAATTTAAAGTTTGCATGAAATGCCTTCGATTTGGCCATTCAAAAAATAAATGTAGATTTTCTAATTGCAAATACTGTTCAAAAAAGCACAGCACATTATTACATTCAGAATCCATTACTCCTCCTGCTGTCACTGAAAACGTAGCCTTATCAGCCAATAATCAATCACATGACTCCTCGTTTACAACTTCAACTGTTTTACTTTCCACAGCCTTGGTTAAGGTACTTGATAGCAACGGGCAGTCGCATGCTGCCAGAATCTTGCTAGACAATGGGAGTACTACCAATTTTGTAACGAAAGACTTTTGCAGAAAGCTGAATCTCAATACGGTTTCAGCCAAATATAAAGTAACTGGTATAAATAATCAAGCTCTGTGTGGTACAGAGTCTTGTTCAGTTACATTCGAGTCTTATATTGGTTGTTTTAGGACAGGTATTGATTGTATTGTTCTGCCAATCATTACCACTCCACAACCATCGACAAACATTAAATTGCAAGATTTACAAATACCCTCAGGAATTTGCTTAGCAGATCCGTCATTCCATATTCCATCCACTATAGATATTTTAGTAGGAGCTGATATATTTTGGAGTGTAATCGGCACCAATCGCATCTGTCTCGGTAAAAATAAACCTACTCTTTTTGAAACACAGTTAGGATGGATTGTCTCTGGTACAGTGCGAACTAATAGTAAGAACGATAACATATGTATGTTAAGCAGTTCCTTAGATTTTGATCTGTCACGCTTCTGGGAGTTAGATTCCATATCTTCTAAGCATAATTCAACCCCAGAAGAACGAGCGTGTGAGGAACATTTCATGAAGACCACTAAACGCAAACCTGATGGACGTTTTATTATCTCATTGCCTCTGAAGGAATCTCCCGAAGTTTTAGGAGATTCGTATCAAATGGCTAAGAGCAGATTTCTATCTTTGGAACGCAAGTTGGCGAGAGATTCCAACATGAGACAACTTTATGTGGAATTCATGAAAGAATATCTGACCCTCGATCACATGACAGAACAAAAAACTCTTAACAATAAAGCTTGTTATTTACCTCATCATGGTGTCTTAAAAGAATCCCGCACAACCACAAAGCTCCGCGTCGTTTACGATGCGTCCGCAGCTACCAAGTCTGGAAAGGCGCTAAACGACATTCTAAGAGTTGGGCCAACAGTACAAGACGATTTACTGTCTATACTGCTGCGTTTCAGACAACATAAGTACGTCGTTACTGCGGATGTAGAGAAGATGTACCGCCAAACGGAAATTTTCGAACATCAACGCGCACTTCAACAAATTTTGTGGAGATTCGATCCCTCTCATCCTCTTAAAAGCTACCAGCTTAATACTGTTACTTATGGCACAGCTTCAGCGCCTTATTTAGCCACAAGATGTCTTCTTCAATTAAGTCATGAGGCAAAGGATCCAAATGTTAAACGTGCGATTCGTCATGATTTTTACGTTGATGACTTTCTGTCTGGTCATACAACTATAGAAGACACTGTATCTTTATGTCGTGGAGTAATGAGCGCTTTGTCATCCGCTCAATTAAATCTGCGTAAGTGGTACTCTAACCATCAAGATATTCTGCAAGCAATTTCTGGTGAGGCAAAGATATCGGGATCAGTAGATCTCAGCAGTGACAACCTCTCTAAAACATTTGGGTTAAATTGGAAATGTTCGATGGATGCTTTATTGTTTTCCATTGACATTCCTTCAAATGTCACTGTTAATAAACGGCATATTTTATCAACAATTGCACAAGTTTTTGACCCGCTCGGTCTAGTTTCACCCTGTATTGTGGAAGCAAAAATCATAATGCAGCAATTGTGGATAAATAAGTGTGGTTGGGATGACTCAGTTCCTACACACATAAGACAGGCCTGGTTTGAATTTGCTAATTCATTACCACAATTAAATACAATACATATTCCCAGATGCGTTACCTCAAATTCACCCATTGATATGCAGCTTCATATATTTACAGACGCATCGGAGAAGGCTTACGGCGCATGCATTTATATAAGATGTTTAGACAATGATGGTACAGTAACAACTCATTTGTTAGCATCCAAAAGTAAGGTAGCTCCAATAAAAACCATTTCTATTCCCCGATTGGAGCTTTCGAGTGCACTACTTGGAACGAGATTAGGCATAAAAGTATTAAATTCATTGACACTTCAATTTAGTAAGTGCATTTTGTGGTCTGACTCCACCATTGTCTTGGGCTGGCTGGGCTCTTCTCCAACTCACTTGAAGCCCTTCGTTCGGCATCGAGTGTCTGAAATACAGGAAAGTTTCGCAGATCATGAGTGGCGTTACGTTCCTTCCAAAGAAAACCCGGCAGATCTCGCTTCTCGAGGTTTAAAGGCTGACGCTCTTGGTAAATCGTCGTTGTGGTGGTCAGGACCGTCTTTTTTAAAGTCTGATCAAATTAATTGGCCAGAAAAACCTAAGCAGGAAATACAAGTTTCTGACTTGCCAGAAACTGTAGTCAAATGTTTTCATACTACTGATGAAATAAACTTATTTTCTAAATTGATTAGTAATTGTTCGTCATTGTCAAAAGTACAACGCGTTACTGCACTTATTTTTAGATTCATCAACATTTGTCGCAACAGATTTAAAAGGGTTATCGGCAATATAACAACGATTGAGTCTAACGTCCGTAGCCAGCATTCACCGGCAGACACGATCGAAGAGGGTATTCATTTCTCTTTTATTCCTGCGTATATCCTATATTTTGGGGACATTTGGGAAAGCGCGGTAAAGTCCGTTAAACGCCATTTAAGACGAGTTCTCGGTTTAACTTATTTGGACTATGAAGAAATGAACACCTTGTTGATACAGATAGAAGCAATTTTAAACTCCCGTCCAATTACTCCATTATCCGACGATCCTTCTGATCTTTACCCACTCACTCCAGCACACTTTCTAATTGGGCGATCTCTGCTTTTTGCACCACAAACTCAAATCTCATGCAGCAGAATTTCATCCCTGGCGAGGTTTCATCGCATCGAGTTGTTAAAGCAACACTTCTGGGGCCGGTTTTCAAATGAATATATTACATTGCTGCAGCAAAAGACCAAGTGGTTGCAGTCACAAAGACACCTTAAAGAAGGAGATCTTGTTGTCATAAAAGAAAAGACAAGCCCCCCGTTAATGTGGCTACTAGGAAGAATTGTCCACGTGCTGCCAGGCGGAGACGGTGTTGCGAGGGTCGCCGATATAAAAACTAAAAAGGGGATCATTCGACGAGCGTTCAACAACATTTGCCCCTTGCCAACCAGTCTTGAAGATACTTCAACGCCGGGAGTATGTTCAGGATAGCCGCGGTTATCCGGCCGCGATGAGAAGGTCGCGCGTCGGCAACGGCTCGCGTGTTACGCGACCGCGCACAACTAGCGGGCCACACACTTTCATACACGCGATTTAAAGTGACCATGTCAGACGACTGCGATCTTTATGCGGACGACCTCAAATTGTATAACACAATTAATAATGTCTGTGATGCCATTAATATGCAACAGGATATAAATAGACTTTCAGTGTGGTGTGATAATAATAATTTAAAATTGAATTGCTTAAAATGTTATAGTATAACGTTTAGTAGGAAAGTAAACAATATTCACTTTGACTACAGCATAGATGGCAAGAATTTAGAAAACGTTAGACAAATAAGTGACCTTGGGATCATAATCGATCATAAACTCAGCTTTATACCACATACGGATTACGTTATCAAAAAGGCACTTAAATTATTAGGTTTTATTATTCGAAATACCAGAGAATTTAAAAAGTCATCAACGAAACTAACGCTTTTTAACTCATTGATCCGAAGTAGACTCGAGTATTGCTCTGTGGCCTGGAATCCGTACTACCAAGTGCATAAGGATAGGATAGAGAGGGTGCAAAAGAAATTTTTACGGCACGTAGCTTACAAAGAAAATATTTTGAAGGAAATTAATAATTATAATGATCTTTTAAAACGCTATAAAACCCTTTCACTATCCAATCGCAGAGAAATGATGGATCTTTGTTTTTTGCACAAGATTATAAATGGGGATATTGATTGTCCAAATTTATTAAATAGAATACGACTGTCAATACCAAAGCAAAACGCAAGATCGCTTATAAAGAGCAAGCAAACATTTAGGGCCAGAATATGTAAAAGTAACCTTGGTAGTGCTGCTCCTCTTAATAGAATTGTCATATCCTATAACAATGTGTTCAGAAAAGCTAACCTGGATATTTTTCAACACTCCGCTTCATTATTTAAAAGCAAAATTAAAAACCACCTAATGAATCTTTAAATATTCTATAGTAAGTCTGCTATAGAATATTTAAAGATTCATTTTGAAATTGTAGGGTAGGTACTATTGTTAGTCTTAATTGTAGTTTTTATTGTTAGTTGTAAGAATCATCGTAGTTTTAACTTATTTAGTAATTAATTTAATTGTTATAGATTTTAGGTACGTAAAGAATGTCTTAGTTTAAGTTTTACTATTTAGAAGTTCTAGTTAAGCATGTTGAGTTAGCCTGTAAGTGAGTATACATTGATAGTCCTAAGTTTATATAAGTCGTCATAATTAGTTTTCTTTGTATACCGTTGGCTTCCTATTAAATAAAATAAAATAAAGACTGTGTAACTAATAATTGTTCTCTTCACTAATAAATTACTTATAACGTGGAATACAGTGCATTATTATTTTGGACGCCGAGATATCCCTCAAGAATACGTGTAGGGCACTTGGCTCCGCTACCCCACTTGATAAAGTAAGAACTTTGAAAATTGTTAACACTAATTACCTATTTGTTCATGACCACAATTTTTTGTGTGATGTAACCACAAATTCACGGTTTTCAGATTGTTCCCCTTATGTTTGCTATAAGACCTATCTACCTGCCAAATTTTATGATTCTAGGTCAACGGGAAGTACCCTGTAAGTTTCTTGACAGACAGACAACAAAGTAATCCTATAAGGATTCTGTTTTTCCTTTTGAGGTACAGAACCTTAAAAAGGAACCCTTACAGGATCACTTCATTGTATGTCTGTTGTGTCTATCAAGAAAAGGGAATCAAAACCTACAGGGTACTTCCCGTTGACCTAGAATCATAACCACAAATTTCATGGTTTCTGGATTTTTTCCTTTACTTGTAGTATAAGACCTACCTACCTGCCAAATTTCATGATTTTAGGTCAACGGGAAGTACCCTATACTTAGGTTTTCTTGGCAGACATGACTATTCTATCCTAATTTTTCTTATTTTCATCAATACGTACCTACCTACTATAATATAAGACCAATATTTTAGCGTTTAGTTAGTACAGCCGGGACAGATAGTATTTATAATAAGACCAATACTTTGAACTCTGTAGAGATACGTGTAGATCTCTGCCTTGACTGCAAGTATGGGTGTGAGTTCGTCGACAAGTTGCTGGAACAGTGGCAAAGATAGCCTGTAATTGTCCACAAATTCCCCTTCTGGGATGTGGCAGGGGCTTTCGGCAGCTGGGAACTCCTCATTCCCATTCTCAGCATGTATGGGTGAGCTAATTTCACAATTACAATTAGGTAGGTACTTAACAAGATAAAGTAAAAAGTTAAACAGCTAGGTACCTACTCTTAAGAAATAGGTAAGTAGATAGGTACCTAAATATAGCTACCCTGGGGTCTAATCAACTAAGTAAAACTCTCTCCAATGTATGAAATGAATAGATTTAATTGCAAAAAACACTCACCAAATATTTACACGGTTTAAACCTATGATGAAACAGAAAACTTACTTACTAAAACATAGCAATTAATTAAATAAAACTGTAACTAGGTTCCTACCTAACTAATTAAACTGGCATGGCCAAATAAACAGAATTAATTGCATAGGTACCTACTTAATATTGTACTAACGAATCGATTGAGACCACATTTATCAAAATCGGCTCAGTAGTTTAGGAACATAAGTACTTAAATACAAACATCTAGGTACAAAGACTGCTAAAATCATATCCTTACCTTTTTGCTTTGCCGTAATAATAATAATATTAAAGCCCTTTATTTACTGAACTTAAAAATACTTAATAAAGTTTTAATAAGTACCTAGGTATCGTTCCTACCTACCTAGGTAGTAGATAGGTATAACTAGTACAGTACATTCATTAATAACATAAATAAAAAATGCTTTATCATTATTATTGGTAGGTACTTAATAACATTGCCCTTGAAACCTGTTACATTACTATTTCCTAAATATTTTAACATAAATGTACCTACCTACTTTTACTTATTAGTAAGTATATTTTTGCTATAATATGTAGTAATAATGCATACTTCTCTTTCTCGTTTATTTTATCTTCAGTATTTCTATATAAAAAATATAAGTACCTATTAGGTAGCTACTTTCCTTTAAGTATAACATTCTAGAATTTTAGTCTTTGACAATGTTTTTTCTTAAATGATAGTAGATAGTTGGGTAGGTCCTTATAACATTCTATTAAATAATAAAAGATGTAAGTAGCTATTTTCATTCTTTTTGACTGGAATATGGAAACCAAGGTAAATTAAATTGTTGAATAAATGATCAAATTAAAAGTTGTAAATAATATTCATTCTTATGTAGGTACTTGTCTAGTGTAGTGTAGAATGCAAATAAACAATTCATTTTTACTAACTTATATTATTGATATTGTATCCAAGGAAGTAGGTTCTTTTAATAATAAAAATGTAGGTATGTAAGGTTGTGTCTGCCAATCCGCAGTTGGCCAGCGTAGTGGACTATGGCCAGACTCTTCTCATACTGAGAGGAAACCTGTGCTCCGTGGTGAGCCGGCTATGAGTTGATCATGATGATGTTTTAAGTAGGTAGTTAGGTATAGTCTATACAAAATGACTCCTCACGCACCATTTTAACTCTATGAGTCAACTTTCACCTCAAAGTGTGGACATGAAATTTGACACATAAAGTTAAAATGGCGCGTAAGGAGTTAAATTTTATACCATTAAACCATTTAATGTTTATAATAAAGTAAGCTATTTTACATAACATAAAATACTACATTAAATAAACAAACAAAAATTTAATTACCTACAAAACTCAGGTACCTATTAGATTTGAGTAGGTAGGTACATACATAAGTACCTACAACATAATTATACCTAAGCCAATTTAAACTTAAAACAATCTGTCTGTAATCAGTCGAGTTCTTTTCTAAGGTAATCAGTGAACAAATTACTTAAATGCTAATTTGTATCGAGTAGATACCTAGGTAGATACCGTTTAGCTGTGCAGTACACCCTAGGCCCTAGGGTGTGAGGCCTCCTTTAGGTGTTTTCTGTGTCCATTTAACATACGGTACCTACCTAGTCAATCAAAACACCTATGAACTGTATTTACACTGAAGGTTATTGGTCTAACCTCTCAGGGTGACCAGCCGGATTGAGAGGCGTCGATACCTGGTGGTTTTCTAGCATGGAGCATCACTAAATTATTATCACTAGTTGTAGTTTAGCTAGGTACTTAGGTATGCAATGAATTATTAAGTACCTTTTATTGCAATAATAACGTAAATTTTTGTTTTAAAACACTTTTTGATAAAGAGCTGTGTTAATCAGTCAGTGCACTGTTGAGCCTTCGGCTTTGCCGTAGTCGATTAAAAAGGTACAAAATTTACCGCGGTGGAGTAGGAATTGGCTTAAAAAAGTTAGATAATTATATTTAAAACCTATATTAAGACCATTGTCATAGGTATCGAGTCACAGTTATTATTTGACATAAGCAATGGCCTCAAAAAAGTTACGCAATCGGACTTAGCTGTCAAATCTTATCAAATCATTCACTCAATGGTCTAATATAACCATCATGGCTTTGATGAGAACCATGTAATGGCTAAACAAATATGAACACCTTACACAATTCGAAATTGTCGTTTGACAGCTGAAATCGTCCGTTTAAGTCATGAAATGATTACCATTTTCATGGTTCTTTTTTACGCAATCGCACCTCTGATCTGTCAAACACCATAATTTTAATTGTACGAGCTTCCAGGTATCATGCATCTTTAAATAATTCACGAAATAATACATTGTATCGATACAAATATTAGCAAAGCTAGCAAACAATAAAACAAATGTTGATTTTGACATTAAACCGGACCTCTTGTGGCGCCCTCTAAGATCTGTTTTGCCTGTGGATCCCCATTGACACAAACTTTTGGAACAAACACGGAAAGGGTCTTCCATGAGGATGTCCTTTTTTCGAAATTGTTATTTTATATGTTTTTTTTGTATGTGTTTCATAAAAAAATCGTGTCGTGATATACTGAATGTGTATGTTAAGAATTTATGAAAGAAACTTTATGCTATGATTGATATTGGTATATTTGTTTTCAGATTCAATAGTAGGACACCCATTTTGGAAGACCCTATAACACAGAGGTAAAGCTTAGCGTACGACTGCGTGACCAAAGTGTGTTTTTTTTTTTAGAAACGATAAATATAATACAGGGTGTTGGGATATTTTAATTTTTTATAACTCGTAGTTTCGAATGCTTTCTTTTTACGGAAAAACAACTTTAGAACAAAAAAAGTCCGACTCGTACACTAAGGGTTCCGTACTATTGTACAAGAAATAACGCTTTTATTTTTTTACTAGCTGACCCTGCGAACTTCGTTTCGCCTAACAGTCGATTCAAATTTTTTAATTTTTTTTAAAATATCAATTCACTATCAGAAATTCTAAAATCCCCACGATTTAGGACTTCAGTACTTTGCAGCATCAGGATTGAGGAGTTAGGATCCGAAGTTCAGTGATGTAGCCTATGCTTGGTACCTAAAATAATTTTGCATCATCCGCAGTTCCTGAAACATTATAGTTTAGGAGTGCTGTACCCTACATCATCAGGGTTGAGGAGTTGAGACTTGAAGTCTGAGAATAAAGTCGTTGCTTGGTACCTACAATATGAATTCACTATGAACACTTCCTGAATCTTGATAACCCAGGCGGGCAGTAACCCTGCAGCATCAGGATTAAGGAGTTGAATCCAGAATTTTTTATGTGACCACGACGTAAACTTTTTTTGTTGATTTAAAAAAAAATTTGCAAATCGGGCCAGAAACCTCGAAAAAATCGATGTAGAAAAAAGAACCACCTCCTTTTTGACAGTCGGTTAAAAACCGATGACCTTGAAATATTTACGGAACAATCTTTAAAATATCCCCTTTCTAACAAAAAAAGAATGAATGAAATCGGACTACGCGTTAATGAATTACAACTCAGTATACATTTTAACTTTCGTCCCCTCTCCTACGGGAACCATGCCGAATTTCGGGATAAAAAGTATCCTATATTCTTCCTCATAGTATGACCTCAAATCGTACCAAGTTTCATTGGAATCCATTCAGTAGTTTCAGCGTGATGCGCGGCCGTGATACAGACAGACAGACAGACAGACAGACAGACAGACAGACAGACAGACAGACAGACAGACAGACAGACAGACAAAAATGAAAAAATTACAGTTTTGGGTTCAGTATCGATTATAGAGTGCCCTCGAAAAAAAATTTTCAAAATATCTTCAATGTACAGAATTTGACCTGTTACAGTTTTATTATAAGTATTGATTGATGATAGTTATAGCGGCAATAGAAATGCACATTCTGTGAAAATTTCAACTCTATCTATTACGATTCTCGAGATACAGCACTCTAACAGACGGACGGACGGACGGGTGGACAGCGGAGGCTTAGTAATAGGGTCCCAATGGGACCCTCGGGGTACGGAACCCTGAGAAAGGCGTGCCGCAAGCTAATTACAAAAAAAAATATCGATTTCAAGTTTATTATAATTTGATTAAAAATTTGGTAATTTTTGAAAACCATTATGTAAATTATATAACCGAAAACGTAATAAAAAGTATTTGCAAGTTTTTTTTATATGTACATATGTTTTAAGTTATATTGTATTTTCATTTCATTGGTTTTATTTTTTTGGATTATTTTTTACTTTATGTTGCATTTGGTCGCTCAGATGTAGGCAAAGCTTAGGCAATATATTGTGTTTGTGTTTTTGAGGAAAATATTTATTTATAAGTATATAATATTATTAGGAAATTTTAAGAATGATAATTTATTTGCACGAATTATTTCGGTCGACGGTTTTATATATAGAATAGAATAAAAGTATTAGTAAAGGGTGGTGTGATATACCTATTTATGTTTATAGTTATTTTATTTTATTGACTTACAAAGGAACAATAAGTTTAGATTTTGTCCTTGATCCATAGTGTGAGGTTTGCACTGACGAAACATCTTAACTATATAAAAGGAAAAGGTGACTGACTGACTGACTGATCTATCAGCGCACAGCTCAAACTACTGGACGAATCTGGCTGAAATTTGGCATGCAGATAGCTATTATGACGTAGGCATCCGCTAAAGGATTTTTAAAATTCAACCTCTAAGGGGGTAGAATAGGGGTCTGAAATTTGTGTAGTCCGCGCGGACGTAGTCGCGGGAATAAGCTAGTGTAATATAAGACGACTAGGTTATGCTCGCGACTTCGTCCGCGTGGACTACAAAATTTCAAACCCCTATTTAACCCCCTTAGGAGCTGAATTTTCAAAAACCCTTTCTTAGCGGATGCCTACGTCATAATAGCTATCTGCATGCCAAATTTCAGCCCAAACCGTCCAGTAGTTTGTGCTGTGCGTTGATAGATCAGTCAGTCAGTCACCTTCTCCTTTTATATATATAGACTAGCTGATGCCCGCGACTTCGTCCGCGTGAAATTAGGTTTTCAAATGTCCTTCCCCGGGATGCAAGCTATCGCTGTACCAAATTTCGTCAAAATCGGTTGAACGGTTGAGCCGTAAAAAGCTAACAGACAGACAGACACACTTTCACATTTATAATATTAGTATGGATTATTAGGATTAGGATTGTTCCTTTTATATGTTATTTTGATTTATGGTAGCTAGTTGGTTTGTGGTGAATACTGAATGAAAATGTTATATTAGGTATGAAAGACAAGCGCGATTCCGCGGACTGATTCACTAACTCTGTGTCCAACACTGAATGATAGCCACCGAGCTTTTTTGACATTGTTTGGTTCTACAGTGCTACTTCATTGAAAAATATCAAAATATTTTTCGTAGAAAACCTTCAATGGATTAAAAATAAATGTCAAATGAGCTCGGTGGCTATCATTCAGTGTTAGACACTGAGTTAGCGAAGCACTGGGTAGGTCTCTATTACCGCCATCTTGTTAATAAAGTATTGTTTCACAGCACGACAGAGGCTACCCTGGGCGCCGTGCTGCAAGGCGAGCACGGCAACGCGCCCTCCACGTCACCTCATCATGACACTCCCAGTGAAACCAAAAGTAATAATATTATAGTTGAGCCAGTATGAACGTGCGAACTGTATCACAAATCATAACGATCATGTGAGAATGCCGCACAAATGGTCATCGATAAAGGGGTGACGATCGGATGCAGGTAGCTAACCTCTCCCTTGCTCTTTATAACCTGTTATCGACTAATGACAATTCCTTTTTTTTTTTAACTGTTTCACAGAACAGGTTCCAGTTCCATAAGGCTTGTAAGGGCGAGTCAGAGTTCTGTTAAAAAAAAAGATTCATGACTCAGTTCGCACGTTCATAATGGCTCATATTGTACCTGAGCAGAAATCTTATTTTTGAATGGCGCGAAGTTATCTCAGCCAATCATGGCGCGTGTCCGTCTGCTATTGGTTGTTGCCTACACGCCATGTTTTGTAAGATCGAATTAGGTCTTAGGAGCGAGATAGCACAAGCCTCTGTTATTCTTGTGTTAAAAATCTTAACGTCAAGCAATAAGGTCTGTATCTAAATATATGAAAGGAAAAGGTGACTGACTGATCTATCAACGCACAGCTCAAACTACTGGACGGATCGAGCTGAAATTTGGCATGCAGATAGCTGTTATGACGTAAGCATCCGCTAAGAAAGGATTTTGAAACTTTAACCAATAAGGGAGTGAAATAGGGGTTTGAATTTTGTGTGGTCCACGCGGATGGAGTCGCGAGCATAAACTAGTGA
Organism: Maniola hyperantus; assembly: GCF_902806685.2. Classification (NCBI taxonomy): domain Eukaryota; kingdom Metazoa; phylum Arthropoda; class Insecta; order Lepidoptera; family Nymphalidae; genus Maniola; species Maniola hyperantus. The sequence continues at coordinate 2,885,635 of NC_048562.1, forward strand.
CTTATTAAAGTGGTAGTAGTAACTTGCGTGTATCGGCAAGTAAAACATAATGGAAAATCCAAATTATATTCAAAAATATGTAGGAAAGACTGAAAGCCAAAATGAAGATAATGATGACAATGACCAAGACGGATAAGTCAGGATCACATATTAGATTAACCGAGCCTTCGTGGGCGTACTAACAATAATCTCGCACTACTACGAGAGATAACACCAACTACCCTCAACTATACCTACCGTCAATAATAATGAGTCATGACAACAACGTCAATGACTTAGACAATGCTAACTAGGTCCCTACCTAGACCGGCTCCTCCATCCCCATACCGGTCCCAGACCAACCAGCTAACCTAGCACACCACCTCCTTGTACCTCTAACAACAGAAACCATACAGGTAACAACAACAATAAAATATGCCAATAACAATAACACAGTACGACACACACAGTATCTACTGAGAAGTGCCCTCGGCAAAAGCCACACGGATAATCCTCTGCTTCGCACCGCGCCTGCCATTTTATTGTCTCAAAGTCGGCGGTGGGAAGCATGACGTAATGTTCAATGCGCAATCTATTCACAACAAATGACGGCGCTGCCGTCAAATACATCATCATCAGCCTGTGGACGTCCACTGTTGGACATAGGCCTTCCCTAAAGAGCGCCACCACACCCGGTCCTTAGCCTTCCTCATCCAGCCTTCATATTTCCTTACATATGTCAAATACATATTTCCTTGTAATTATCCTTCCGAAATACAGGATTTTCCTAGTGCAGAAGCGTAGGAAACTCGTTACGGTGTTTAAATTCAAAATTCAATTATTTTTGTTCTCAGATGACAACAAGGGCATAGCCCGCGGCTTAGCGACGTGGCGCGAGGCGGTGTCCCGCTGCAACACCTCAGCACAGTTGGCCATGCTACTGCAAGCTCTGGAGTCCGCCATAGCCTGGGACAAGAGCATCATGAAAGCTGTACGTATATAGAGTCTGACAAACCAGTTACAGTGCGACAAGGCTACCTTGGGGCGTGGCGAAAATCAGAACTAACGTTGCTGTCAAGTGTTGCCTTTGTTCTTGTTTGAATATTCTAAGCGTCCAAACAACAGCGCCCCCCTGTCAATGTCATTCAAGTGCCAAGAGGGCCTTGTCGCAACACTCACACTGTAAATGGTTGCTGCTTAGCTAAATGGTCGTTTTTGAGTATGTTTAATTGTTGCAGAACTGCCAGTTTTGTTTATGCGGCGACAACGAAGATCAGTTGTTGCTGTGTGACGGATGCGACAAAGGGTACCATACCTACTGCTTCAAGCCACGGATGGAGAAGATACCCGAGGGGGATTGGTAAGAATTTTTGTGTTAGCTATTATTAACTATAGGTAAACCGCTGTAACTTGACCCTTCTGAACGTCTGCGGGATGCGGGGCGAGAGCGCGCTCAACCAATCAGACATCAGTTACGAACAGCGGCAGACTAACTGATTGGTTGAGCGGCGCCGCGCCCCGCGTCCCGCAGACGACGAGAAGGGTCAAGCTTACAGCGGTTTGCCTATAGCTGATGCCCACGACTTCGCGGGATTTTTAAAAATCCCGTTGGAACTCTTTGATTTCCCGAGTGGCCTATGTCACTCCCCAGGTCTTTAACTATATCCATGCAAAAAATCACGTCGATCCGTTGCTCTGATGCGACGTGATTGAAGGACAAACCAACAAACCAATAAACAAACACACTTTCGCATTTATAATAAGGGTACTGCATGCATAAAATCACGTCAATCCGTTGCACCGTTGCGACGTTATTGAAGGACAAACCAACAAACCAAGAAACAATTTTCGCATTAATAATAAGTGTACTGATTTCAGGTACTGTTGGGAGTGTGTGAACAAAGCGCGAGGCGGCGGGAGGGAGCGAGTGTGCATAGTGTGCGGCGGCGCCGCGCGAGGGCGCGCCTTGCCCTGCGCTTTGTGTGTTCGGGCCTTTCATCTGGACTGCCATTACCCGCCATTGCATAAGGTATTTCAATACTCCTATACAGTACTACCATTTTTATGTACCTAATGTATTTAATGGCTTGTATAGTACGGTATAATAACATTGTAAATTGTAAATTAAAAAGAGCAACCGCCGAGTTTCTTGCTGGTTCTTTTCGGTAGGAACGGCATTCCGAACCAGTGGTAAATTAAAACTACTTGACTATTCATAAGCACTTTTAAAAAGTTTACATGAATAAAAAAACATTCTATTCTATTCTATAAGTTATACCGATGTACCTGCGCAGAAGTCTAACTTTTGAATGGCGTGAAAATATCTCCGCCTATCATAGCACGCGTCCGTCCATACTAATATTATAAATATAGTAAATTTAAAAATAAAAGATACACTAAACAGACTTCGATAAGATTTGGCAAGGAGGTCGCTATTATCTGTGGTCATTAGCTTTAGGGATGAGACGTATTTACGCTACCAGGTTTTAAAACCAGGGCTTTGCTTGGAAGTAGGGCGCCCTGGTGCGGGTGGAATTTACTTGCAAGTAATTCTTCACAAATAGGATTGTGCTCCTTATACATATGAAAACACGGACCGAATTTCTATGCAAGTATTTTTGCAAGTATTTTCCACAAATAGGAATGTGGACTTTATATGTATGATGACACGGATCGATTTCATATGTCATAAAAAGATTTCGACCTTCAACGTATTTTTTACCTGACTACGGCAAAGCCAAAAGTAAGGGTTATGAGAACGGCCGGGGCTTCGAACTTGCAAGTCTTTCTTGACAAATAGGATTGTGCACCTTAAATTTATGTAAACACGGTCCAATTTTCTATGCAGTAAAAAACTTCGAACTTGCAAGTATTTCTCACAAATAGGATTGTGGACTTTATATGTATGACAACACGGATCGATTTCATATGCCATAAAAAGACTTCGACCTTCAACGTATTTTTTACCTGACTACGGCAAAGCCAAAAGTAAGGGTTATGAGAAGGGCCGGGGCTTCGAACTTGCAAGTCTTTCATCACAAATAGGATTGTGCACCTAATACATATGAAAATACGGTCCGATTTTCTATGCTTTTAATACTTTAAAGTATTTTAAAACCTGGTTTTAGACCCTGGTATTTTTACGTACTCTTACTTGGAAGCCCTGGTATTGAATTTAGCAAGTATGTCTCATCCCTGATTAGCTTGACCATTAAGTACAATAGTAAAATCTTCCTCCGAGCGGGTAGCATACTCGGGGCCTAGAATTTGTGTACATATTATAGTCTTTCGAAGTTGACACTTCGTTAGCGCGATTCAGGTTTCACGGTGGCGCCATCTAGTAACATCGTTGTAAGTTTGAGTGTCTCAGTGACTCTGACCTCAGACTTATGAGACCTATCGATCAATGATCCTGGTTATTTGTATGGTTAGCAATGAATAATTGAAAATCATCATTTTTTGAGTGGATTTGGAACTAGTCTAGTCTCTGTGTCCAGTAAAATATGATATTTCTTACTCTTTCATTTAAATATTATGTTTTTTGGTCTTTGTCATAGATGCCGCGCGGCAAATGGTACTGTTCTCAGTGCATCTCCCGAGCGCCTCCCAAGAAACCTCGGAAGAACACCAAGCGAGAGAAAAAGACTGTGGACACGAGCAAAGACAGCACCGACATAGACGCTACTATGGTGCCCAGGTAAGTTGATAAGCGAGCAAGAACTGTATTCGTAATATCATCATCATGATCAACTCATGGGGTCCCAAGGTGCTGAAATGGGTTCCTAAATCAGGGTTCCTACTGAAAACCAGCGCTGTATGTTTTTGTACTTGTGCAAGACATATGGCATTTATGCTGAGTAGGGACCTTTTTTTTCGGGTTGTGCCACACATGACATGGTTTATTCCGGCGCTTCTTCTACTTGAGGTCTTTTGACTTTACTACTCAAGTATAAGAGGCGCCGGGATAACCTAACCTAACCAGGTCTAGCTGGTAATGTGTGGTACAGCCTTAAAAAATAAACGTTTTTCTTTCTTTCTTTCAAATGGCGACCTCGCACCGGAAGACGCAGAGACCCCCCACTAGGTGGACGGACGACATCAGACGAGTCGTAGGGTGCCGTTGGATTTAGGCGGTGCAAGACCGTGGCGTGTGGAAGTCCCTACAAGAGACCTATGTCCAGTAGTGGACGTCTATCAGTTGATGATGACGATGATGGTGATGATGATCAACCCATAGTCGGATAACTACAGAACACGGGTCTCCTCTCATAGTGACCACTCGCACTTGACCGGCTTTCTAAAAATATATAAAAGGAAAAGGTGACTGACTGACTGACTAATTGATCTATCAACGCATAGCTCAAACTACTGGACGGATCGGGCTGAAATTCGGCATCCGCTAAGAAAGGATTTTTAAAAATTCAACCTGGTGTTTGATTGTGTAGTCCACGCGGACGAAGTCGCGAGCATAAGCTAGTATTTAATAAAGGTTTTCCTTACAGTCCAACGGCCTCACATGCATCTACGTCCACAACGGCAGAGGAACCGACGCGAGCCCCCACGCCTGACAAAGAGCACGATAAGCTCGACGAGCCGCTCGCCGAGCCGACTCCACCCGCGCAGGTTACCGAGCCAGAGAACGGGATCAACCATCATACTGGTGAGTAATTAGCCAAGGATTATCTATGTACTTTTTCTAAATAGAAATCACGCTCGCTACGCTCGGGATGATTTCTCTTTGATGTTTTTAACGTTAAAACCAAGAAGGAAAATTATTCGATAATCCTGGGAGGCTTCGGCCGTGGCTAGTTCCTACTCTACTGCCAAAAGATTTAGCGTCACAATAATTTATCTATTCAATTTCCAGTGGTGCCAGAAATACCGTCGGATGACGGCCCACCCGCCGAAAAACGCAGAGCCCTACAGTTCGTGGCCGGCAACGGAGCCCTACAACACGACGAAAGTGACTTAGTCGACGGCCCAGGTTAGTAATGCGAGTATTTTACACCAAGCGAGAAAAAAATCTAAAAATGCATACATAATATATTAGCAATAAAGCAACCAAAAAATGTTCATTTCAGTTAAATTTTTTAATTAATTTTAAACATTTAAATTTTTATCAGTTCTACAATTGAATCGGTCATTTCAAAAATCACATAAGTCACATTATTAAAAAAAATTAAAAAATAAATCAAAACCCCGATTTCACCACCTTTGAGTTGAATTTTTAAAAATCCTTTCTTAGCGGATGTTTTAGTCATAATAGCTATCTGCATACCAAATTTCAGCCTGATCCGTCCCGTAGTTTGAGCTGTGCGTTGATAGATCAGTCAGTCAGTCACTTTTTCGTTTTATATATTTTGATTTATTTTTATGGTTTGCCAACATCCGAAATACACAGAGAAAAAAAAATATATTGGAATAATTAAAGAGAGGCGTTTATATCTATACTGCAGCGCTGTGCAAGCTGCACTGCACTTTATAGCGTCATAACTAGAGTCGCTTTTTGTTCACAGTGGAAGAACACGAGTCGGAAAACCTGCCACTGCTATCCCGTGCCAAAAAAGAGAAAACCAGTGCCAAAAAACAACTCAAAGACGTCATACAGTTTTGCAAGTAAGTTTTAAATTTCATGTCACAAACGAGTCGCAGGGAGCCCGCTGGATGACGGTGGCGCAAGAGCGTGGTGTATGGGAGTCCCTACAAGAGACCTATGTCCAGCAGTGGACGTCTATCGGTTGATGATGATGATGAGGGCTCTCTTATGATAAATTAAATCTTCTCTATATATAAAAAAAAATGAATCGCTGAATGTGTTGCTGATCGCAAATCTCGAGAGCAGCTGAACCGATTTCGCTAATTCTTTTTTTTATTATATTCCTTGAAGTACGAGGATGGTTCTATGGGAAAGAAAAATTTCAAAAATTGCCTGAAAAAGAATCGACTGTTAGGCGGTACGAAGTTCGCCGCCTTCGCCGGGGCAGCTAGTATAACATAAATAAAAGCTCGTAAGAAAGCTCAGAGTCACTCAGCGGGCGATGGAGAAAGAGAGCTATCTTGGAGTTTCTCTACGTGATCAGATCAGAACTGAGGATATTCGTAGGAGAATCAGAGTAACCAACATAGTTTAGCTGGTTGCGAAGCTGAATTAGCAAAGGCTAAGACACATAGTTCGAAAAACCTGCGTTGGGGTTCCAATGTGCTGGAATGGCGACCTCGCACGGGAAGGCGCAGCGTTGGAAGACCCTCCACGGTGGACAGACTAAGCGAATCTGCGAAAGCCACTGGATGACGGCGGCGCAAGACCGCGGCGTGTGGAAGTCCCTTAAAAATATGAGAGAAAAAAGGCCTAGCCTGACCAGCCGCGAGATATATTTCTTAATAATCTAATTAATAAATAGACTTTAATCAATAAAACCAGTTTTACCTATTGCTTTTTGTTTACCATTTTAATAATTCCCATGTGAAACTTTAGTTTGCAGGTGTTTTTTAGCAATAAGATAGGGTTTTCCGTGCCTGAAAAATTAAAATTATAGCACAAGTAAAGGAAAAAATCCGCAAACCATGAATTTGTGGTTGCATCACAAAAAAATTAGAATGTAGTGCGGGTCTTCTCCGTTTGGCCGGATCGGCCAAGAGGGGGTACGGGCCTCGAGATATGGCCTCCTTACCCGGGTAGGGCGCGGGACAACTTTGTGACTGTCTTTAAGTCGGAATTTCACCAACTAGGGCTTGCCAAATCTTGGCTTATTCTTATTAGAATGTGTTCACGAAAAAATTAATTTACTAAATCACATATAGATGGCGCAGGTCATCATAACTTGTAGTGACATAAGTCTTAGGTATATCTTGTACAGTTCTTGCAATTCACGAAGGCGAGTGGCTCATGCTTGTGTTTAAGTCGTATCGGTATAAGTAAGAAGGTACACTGAATGTGTGCGTTTGCGAGCGCTTGCTCGCGACTGATTGGTCCGACATGCACGCACACTTACGTAATGCCTGTGTATCCGACGCGGACGTGACCACAAGTAAAGTCCACTCGCCTTCGTGAATTGCAAGAACTGTACCATGGTACGGAACACTTCATTCGGGGATTCGGAATTTTTTTGTGGTAATAATGTACCTCTTTCCCAGGAACCTCTTATGTGAAATGGAATGCCACGAACACGCTTGGCCATTTCTGGTTCCAGTCAACACGAAGCAGTTCCCGCAGTATAGAAAAGTCATCAAGTGCCCCATGGATCTATCTACCATCAAGAGGAAACTGCATGATTCTGGGTACAGCAATCAATTCATATTTTACTAGAAGATGCCAGCGACTTCGACTGCGATTGGAAACTGACTGGATTTAGGTTTAAAATCCCTTGGGAACTCTTCTATTTTCCAGGATAAAAAAGTAGCCTTTGTCTGTAGGATTTAAGCTCTCAGCACCAAGGTAGGTAATGATGTCAACAGCTTGATCGCTCTGGATTTAGATTTTTCAAAAATCCTGTGGGAACTTTTTGATTTTCCGGGAATAAAAGTGGCCTATGCCTTTCCCTGGGATACAAGTTATCTCTGCACTAGATTTCGTAAAAATTCGGAAATGGATGGGATGTGAAAAACTAGCAGATAGATGATTTTCGAAAAATTCAATTTTTTTTAGACAGCTGTGTTTATGAATTTATTTTTAACCGACTTCAAACAAGGAGAGGTTCTCAATTCGACTGTGTTTTTTTAGATATAAATGCAAAGAAGAATTCGCCTCCGACGTCCGTCTGATCTTCAGCAACTGTGAAGTATTCAATGAAGATGACAGTCCCGTGGGTCGGGCGGGCCACTTCATGCGGCAGTTCTTTGAGGAGCGCTGGCTTCTTGCCTGATTTACCACCACCACTTCTAATACTTACACAGAACAAAATATGGAGACGAAATAGACTGAAGCCCGAAAAAAAATGAAGCTTACGTGATTGTCAACCACAAAAAAGTGGTTTACAACCACAAGAAGTGTAATGTTCTACATAAAAAGTGATTTACAACCACAAAAGATGACATTTTCTGCATACAAAGTGATTCACAACCACAAAAAAGTCATTATCTGCTTAAAAAGTGATTTACAACCACAAAAATGACATTTTCTGTATAAAAAGTCATTTACAACCACAAGAAATGACATTCTCTGCTTAAAAAGTGATTTACAACCACAAAAAATGTCATTTTGAACCTAAAGTGATTTATAACCACAAAAAACACCTAGAGAAAAGTTAGTTTGTACCATAGTCAAGTGATTTTTGACCACAAACAAAAAGTGAATTACAGCCACATACTTAAAAGTGAATTATGAATACATTAAAGTGACTTAAAAATGGAGTGTGAATAAAATATTAGAAGTGTATTAAACAGAACACTGACTGTAGAATAATAGTTTTAACTGTGAAGTAAATTACAGTAAACAGTGTGCCGCTTAAGTTTTAACACCATGTAAGCCGAAATTGGCAACTTTATAATAGGACAGCGAGAAAGGGTTTCTAGGGTTGATTGAAAAAAACCGCCCAAGTGCGAGTCGCACTCGCACACGAAGGGTAGGGTTGTATGTTTTCTTGTTTCTGATTGGTTGAAATGACGCGTTTCTAGATTCTCTAGCAAATGGCTCGAAATGTCAAAACCGACAAAAATTTACTTTTACAGTACATCGGCCTTTATAATGACATTTCGGCTTTGTAAAGCGTTGTCTCTGTCACTCATACCATATGACGTTTTGTCGGTCTCAAAGACAGAGACAATGCTCTACAAATCCGCTATCTCCTTCTAAAGGTCGATATACATTATTTTCTGCCGCGTACTGTACGTGGTGTTACTTAAGCGATGCAGCGAGGCAACAATCGAGTGAATTATAATAAAATTACTATAAGTGTCAAGTATATTACAACCACAGTACAGTGACGTAAGCAACAGTCCAGTGATTTTCAACCACAAAAATGTGAAACATAATTTATAACCACACATACAAGGTGTAACCAGAACGACGCTCCCAAAAACGGAGACAGGTACTGATGATTACTGATAAAGCCACAAAAATATACCACAAAAAAAAAAACGCGAAAAAATTTAAAAAAACATCCTGTATTTTTAAAAGTTTTTTTAAAAGTTGACAATATATTGCAAATGAAACGTCTAACTGACGATAGAGGTCAACGAACGTTACGTAAATAAGCCATGATGCCGCGTCGCAGACGGAGCATTGACCCGAGTTTTGCACGCTATACATTGCGGGTTTGAAAAATACTGAATCAGTAAAACTACAAGATAAGGCAAATCGTTATTGGTATTAGATTGTGTTTAGGTAGTGTAATAATAACCCTAAGGTTTTTGCTAGCGTTCTGATTAAACCTTGTATACATTTAGAATATATGACCTTGGTATAAATGCGGTGTAACAGTGTCAAATAGAACACGTGTACGCGCGTGCTTTGTATGTCCAAGTCTTTAAGATCAAGTGGACCCAAAAAATGATATAGTCATCAACTATTTAGTTACATGAAACTACTCATTTGAATACTATAACATTATGACTTGATACATTCCTAAAAAAAATGACTTTAAATGACCATTATTCTTGGGACCACAAGAATAATGGTTTGACAGATTGTACATTGGGGGAATCTCATGTAAAAATATATGTGATTTTATGTAACCTAGTCGCTTAGAAATGTCCAAAATATGTAAACAAATATTTGATTTGAACTTTTACAATGAATAGGGGCAGGTTTATCTGTTACATTTAAATCTACCTACCGATAAATACGTACCTCCAAGCGACTTAGCCAGGGTTGGCATATAATGTTTTAAACATGCTATTTTTTTTTATTAAAAAATAATAATTTTGTACATGTTTTTTTAATCCTGATTTAAACAGAATGTTTTTTTAGGAAAAAGTTTTTTTTTGCCAATCATGGATTTAGCGTTCCGGTACGATTCCGCCGCGTATTATGCATATAAAGTTTGAAAAGAGCAAATAAATTGAAAAAAAAAAATACTTTTGCGCGTCCCTGATCGTTTGCCATTAGCGATGGTCATTACTCACAGTGGTTGAGGGTTTTCTCATTGCTGTGGGTACATCCCTTCCCATTAATCACAGTGAGGGAAGTTTCTTGGGATATAGCAGGTTTAGATGATTGGACATTTCTATTCGACTGGGATATTATCTAAAAGTGGCGGACGCACATGTTGAGTGTAATTTATATTTAATGTAGCCAACTGTACATATTAGTAATTAAAATGAAGTTCTAAAAGTATTAAGCTGATACTAAATAAAGGTAAGCACACACCGAACGCAACACAATTTTCATACTCCGCACGAATCGACGACCTACATACCGATTTTAGATTAAAATCGGTATGTAGGTCGTTTTGAGATCTCACTCGCCATTTTAGCTCTGTGTCAACTGTCATGTCAAAAGTACGGTTCACCTATAAAATAAGGACTAAAATCGTAGATAGAGTAATAAAGATAGATACAGGAACGTTTGCTTTCACAAAAAGACAGCACAGATAAAGTTACTAATGTGATAAACAGAGACGCAGCTAACCTATTTTTTGCCCCTTATCGTGTAACTGATTTTTTTCAAGAATACATACAAGAAGTTGCAAAACAAACTTTGAAAATTCGTGGCGTAATTGTATTTCTCATGAGTTATTTACTTGTTTTGACAAAAAAAAACGTTTAATACAAATATTGTTGATCGGTTAATACAAATATTGACTACTAAACAATGGTAATAATTGTCGTGTTATTCATCGTTACGTCGTGCTATCGCTATCTCATACGCGGTTACACAGTACTTAAATCTACCTATTATTCTATCTACGACTAAAATCGAATAAACAGTTGACACATGCAAATATGGCGAGTGAGTTCTCATGCATTATACAGTCGATTCTTACTGTTGAGTTCATTTGGCATTGGCAAGAAGAGTGCGTAGCGTTCTGTGTGTGTGCGGTCAGCTTTAGGTGGATATATTTTTAAGTATAGAGAATTTCGCGTCGATGTCATGTTTTTTCGAATATTATTATTTTTCTATAAGTTTTTGCTTAGCAACGAATGCGATATGGAACTGTTAAGGCCCATTTATATTAAGATAGTTCCCAGACATATTGCAGTCTAAAATTATTCAGGACAAGTAAAAGTTTGAAAATAATCGAGATACTATCTCCATGTAAATGGGGCTTAAGATAACTATGATGAAAATCTCTCTCTCTCTGCATTTTTGAATAACTGAATTGGCCAGTTGTAAGTTTAGTCGATTTGTAAATGTATTTGGACGTAAAAAATATAATATAATGATATGTATTACTTCAAAATTGTTCGTGAGTCTAGTTTCAATCCAATTTGTTTTATTTTATTTTTTATAATTTCATACATATGTGATTCACAAAACCAAAAATATTTTAGTACCAATAACTTTCTGAAAGGTCTTTTTAGTAAAAATTAAACGTAAATTTAAAAAAAGGCGCCAGTTACTGGAATTAAAAAAATACTTGAGGCAAAAATTGTATGAACTTTCCTGGCTCAGTGTAAACCTGCCTTAATGCAAATATAATTTTTCAAATATGTAAAATTAATGACAAAAATACTTTAATTGTAATATTTTTTTTTACAAATTGGATTGGAACATTGTAAAAATCCTAGACGGAGTATAGAACCAGTAGTGTCGTTTCCTGTAACGGTTCTGACCAGATTGACACAGAATTGTAACAGTTAAAACACAGAGTTAAAACGAGACAGATTTATGTGAGAGATATAGCTCTGTCTCGTTTAACTCAATCTTAAGTAACGATTAAGCTACTCTGAGTACGGCTTATTGTTACACAATTTAATGTAAAAAACTGTAAGAATTTATTCTGATCAAAAATACTACATTGATTTGATAAGTGCATGTTGAATTTAGAATATGGAATAAATAGAAAAACGTATTTTAAGAAAGATGTTTTTAATTTCTATAAGCTGTACCTACAATGTGAGAACTTTTAAAATTGTAGTTGGTCTCATAAAGGGGTCTCCTAATAAAATTGATGGGGGACTAAACTCGACGGAATAACAAAATTCACCATCTGTGCAATAGTTTATTTAGTACGCAGAAGATTTTTCAATAGGTGTTATTTATTTTCTTATATGGGTAACTTCTAGAATATTCCATACTCTAAGTTCCTGGTCGGAACCGACTATACTTCGTAGTAAACTAAAAAAAGGGATAAGTGTAGAATTATAGGCCTAAATTGGTGAAATACAATGAGGGTTGGTAAAATAATATGAATGTTTGTCAAAATATTTATAGTGTAAAAAAGTCAGTCACTAAAATACATTTCTCCGTAAAAAAAAGTTTTTTTTGTTATTTTTTTCCAGTTTTTTTAATTGCTTGGAATTTTTATATTGTGTTAAACTTTAATAATCATGCTGCGTTTGGAAAACATGTGATGTGTCGTGGGACACCTGACAGAAATGAATCTGTGCTCTGTCTCGCTCACTCATACAGACAATTGCTGCCCAGCCATTAATTTGTGCTTTTCGCTGCATTTCAACTTTTTCTCCATTGGTTCCCATCCCAAACATATTTTTTTTAAACCGAGTGTACTTCTTTCTACTTTACAAAAAATTCTTTTGGACTTCTTAATTTGCATATTTGTGGTGGTCAAATCCCCAATGGACCTAATCTTGCATCATTTTCTGTGGTTTTATTCCAAACGCTGCATATTTGTTGATAAGTAGCATTTTTTTTGTAATTAATATTTTTCCCATGTCTATCGCTAAACACACTGGCAATACGCTTGTAATGTTAAAACTATAAGTAATTAATTACCTAATAAATAAATAATTAACAAATTGAATTTAGTTGAATATTCTTTTAAGGTTTATTTATTTTTATAATTGGGAATCAAAATAAATAGTACTTACAATGTTCGTGAAAAACCCCAGAAGGTTGAGTATTTCTGACGAATTCATATAAAAAAAGCTTCATTGATTTTGTTAAATAACTTAAATAATTGATATTAATAAATAAAATTTTCTACATATAATAAATAAAAGTTTCTTTTATAATCTACACAATGTAAGGACTCCTTTACATTTAAAGAACTCAAGTTCAGCGCAAACCGAACAAAACTTCGGCAGCATTTATTACGGTAATGAAATATCAACCTTATCGCATTAAGATAGAGTTGTAAAACGCAATTACTTTGTATCTGGCATACTAGATATAGATAAAAGTACTACTTGCATTGAATTTTCAACTCTATTAGAATTTGATAAGGACTATATTTAACTTATCCGTGGGAAAATTGCTCTAACGTGCTACGCATTTATTTCTATGGACGAGTATCTTACCATGTGAAGGCGCCTTCACTTTCCTGGTGGCAATTTTGAGAACTAATTTGACAGCTAAAGTTAAAAATGGCGGAAAATCAGTATGAAATAGATAACAAAGCTACCTTCAGTAAAGTTACATGTGTAGGCCAGTTATAGGACTTGTAGGCCTAACACCAAAGTTTGATAGCTACAGCTGGTCGATGGCGGAAAACCGCAACAATCATTATTGCAATGTCAATTGTTATGATTGGCTGAATTTATAGTCTTCTTGTTGCAACAATGCATTTTAGCCAATAGGGAGCGAGCGTCAACCAATCAGAGTGATTTCGATCGTGACATTGTAGCTGTCATTTTACCGTAGTCAAGCAGCGTGGTGACGATCGCAATCACTTGATTGACTGACAGTAGTCTCCAGTTGCAGAAAGAATAAATTCGTCTAAACACTGCAATAGTGATTATCGCCATGTGGTAATCATAACTTCCGTGTTAGTTCTGCTGATTAACAGTGATTTGATGATGTAATTAATAAAGTTTTAGATAAACATTTTTCTTTTTTCAATTTGACAGAAGATTTGCAAAATATTTTGCTGTTATTTTGGAATGGAAATAATTTTGGTTTTTTTAAAAAACAAATTAATTCTTGTGTATGTTTAAAGAAGTGATATTTTAAGTTATATCTACGTCATGAAACCTTGAATTGTTTTGTGTAATTTACCGAGTATATAAGGGATTTTTTCTTGTAAATATTTGAAAAACATACTATTGATATTTCCCAAAATATGATGTTTACTTTACAAGTTTTCAGAAACTTATTTTTTATTTCTACTTTTTGGTCGCAGTTTTTAATTTCTTACAATTTTTTTTATAGATTGTGTCTTTTATCGTGACTTAATAATAATTAATTATACTTACAGATTTTAGAAGTTTTTAATTTAGAATTTTTTATTTTTTATTTTGCATGATTCGAGATAAAAAATAAAAATTCTTCATGCAATTCTTTTTTTCATTATTCCTAAATAGAAAGTCTTTGTATTGTTCTTAAATAACAACTATCCTTGATTAATGTGTATGTTTGATTGTCTGTCTGTATAAAACAGCACATTTGACACTATATTATATAGTTTTATTATTATTTTATATTACATACTAGTATATAATGTCATTCCTAAGCACAATGTGTTTTCTACTCGAGTATTTTAAAGTATTAAAATTGTTTTTACTTAATTAACGCAGCTATTAATAATAATAATTTTAAAATAATATAAAAACTATTTTAAAATTAGACTGTGCTGTGACACAGGTGAAAATAATTAATTAATTTTAATCTGTGGAACACAGACTATCTACGAAATAGACAGGACTCTTTAAATTATTGTATATCTAGTTTTTTAGTCTGTAATTTTGCCAAGATATGTTTTTTGTAACCTCAACTCTACTGCCACACACATAAGGTCGATGTTTGAACGCAAAACATATTTTGGTGTGTATGAGAACTTACTATAGGTTTATGTTGTGTGAATTGGTTGATTTTAACTTTAAAATGGATATATAAATTATATATATACGAATAAATAAATAATTTTTGAAGCACTCCGTTTTTGTTTTCTTTACATTTTATACCTTACTTTTGGTAAGGTACAATAGAAAAATTAAAACATTAACAAAAATTATTTAAGTAAAAACAGCACCATTGGTATGGCTAGTCCATAAGGGGTTGTTCTCGTTGAGTCACAGACCAGTCCCGTGAGTAAACAACATTATTTTTGTAAATGAAGTTAGCACTTTGTCGCTTGTTTATAACAATGTGAATTGGACTATGGACATAAAGGCCCGTACTCTGTGGTAGCAGAGGCGTCTCTAGCCCTTGTGGCGCCCGTGTGCAACCAGTACCCTGGCGCCCTCTAGTCTAGTAGGAGCAGGGTCAAAATGGAATACTAACAGTTATATTTTCAAACGGAAATTCGGATGCAAATGGTGCAATTTTAAATGATGACGGCGTCGGCCATAACACGAGCGCAGGGTCTTTGAGCACACGAGTAGGTAGATATCCCTATTGAAAGCGCCGGCATCAACGCATCTTTGGAGGCCGGGTCTAAGAGGGCGCTCGGCGCCCTCTTAGACCCGGCGCCTGTGTGCGCCGCACACCCTGCACCATAGGTAAAGACGCCTCTGTGTAGTAGGCTAGTTAATGATGATACGCCTAGTAGGCTACGGTACGACACTAATTGAATGACCTGGAAAAAAATGTGTAAACCGGTAAAGGAGTGGACTGAAAAACCGAAAGGTCGACGGTTCAAACCCCGCCCGTTGCACTATTGTCGTACCTACTCCTAGCACAAGCCTGACGCTTAGTTGGAGAGGAAAGGGGAATATTAGTCGTTTGACATGGCTAATATTCTTAAAAAAAATGTACACGTGGGGTTCTACCTTTTAAAAGTGATGATGTGGTGGTCGAATATCTACTAGGACATGGTTTAGAAATAGTGCTATTTAAGTCCTTACTTTTATGTGAATAGGAATGTTGCCGACTGATTAAGACTGGAATTCATAGGCAAGATAGCGGCTTCTTTAGAGGACGATCTGACGACCTCCCTGGCGCAGTGGTAAGCGCTGTGGTCTTATTAGGTCCCGGGTTCGATTCCTGGCAGGGATTTTGAATTTTATAATTTCTAAATTTCTGGTCTGGTCTGGTGGCTAGTTACCACCCTACCGGCAAAGGCGTGCCGTCAAGCGATTTAGCGTTCCGGTACGATGCCGTGTAGAAACCTAAGGTGTATGGGTTTAATAAAAACTGCCGTACTCCTTCCAGGTTAGCCCGCTCCCATCTTAGACTGCATCGTCACTTACCATCAGGTGAGATTGCAGTCAAGGGCTAACTTGTATCTGAATAAATAAAAAAAAAAACGATCCAAACGACATATCGCCATATTCAACATTTATGCAATGCATGTATGACACATGTCGTCTGAATCGTCCTCTAAAGAAGCCCCTATCTTGACTTCGAATTCCGGTGTAAACCTCAAACCCTACCCTCTCTTTATAGAGTACGTTAAAACGCGCGTGGAAGGAAGCTTATATGAAAACTAGATTATGCCCGCGACTTCGTCCGCGTGGATTTAGGTTTTTAAAAATTCCGTAGGATCTTTAACGGGATAAAAAGTAGCCTATGTCCTTCCCCGGGATGTAAGCTAACTCTGTATTAAATTTCATCAAAATCGGTTGAACTGTTGGGCCGTGAAAAGCTAGCAGACAGACAGACACACTTTCGCATTAATAATATTAGTATGGATATCCACGGACAATGTAGGGCGACAATGTTGTGTAGACTGTAGACCATGTAGTTGGATATGTCAATAAATCAAAGACAATAAATTTTAATATTATTTATATTTAAATAATAAAGTTAAAACTGTATAAATTATACAGTATAATAATCGTGACTATAACATTCTTATTTAAACAATACAGTTTCACACGCTCGCTTCGAGCTTCGCCTTGGCCTGCTTCGCCTTCATCCGCCGCTGGCTCCGCTTCTTGTTCAGAGGTATGCTGCCGGCCAGTTGGCCGGACTTCTGCAACGCCACGAGTTTCGCCGCTTTGCCCTTTAATAAGAGATCAAACTTAAATAAAAAAAAGTGGGTAGTTGAAGTAAATTTTATTTTAATTTTAAATACAGAATCATCTAGCGGAAATTTAACTATCCAAGTGCAGCGCCATCTAGCGAAAATTAATAACTCATATGCTGCGCCGTCTAGCGGAAGTTAATTTTTTTTTTATTGAAAAGGTTCGCTAGCGATTTTTACAAAAATGATCTTAAATTACATAAAGTTAAATTACATGACGTTGTATGTAAAATCATTTGAAAGCAAACACTACATGCACATTCACACACTTTACATGGAACAATTATTAATCAATTATTAATGACTCAAGGGCAGCGCCATCTAGCGGAAATTAATGATTCAAAGGCAGCGCCGTCTAGCGGAAATTAATAGGTCAAATGCAGAGCTATCTAGCGGAAATTTATGACTAATGCAGCGCCCTCTAGAGGACGGACGGACATGGCGAAACTATAAGGGTTCCTTGTTTACAACGGAACCCTAAAAACGGCTTATTACAATGCCATATTTACCTTTGCCTCAGTTTTGCTAACTTTGCTGTTCTTCAGTGTGGTGTAGAGTACGTTAATCCTTCTGTTTTCCAGCATCGTGTGGTGTTTGGATAGCACCAACTAAAAACAATTTAAAAATCAGGTCAAGTGCGAGTCGGATTCGAACACGAAGGGTTCCGTATCATCGTACAAGAAATAATAATTTTTAATTTAATGGGTTTGACAGACACGACAGACTATGAAGTGATCCAGTACACTCATCATTGACAATGAAGTGATTAGTACTCGGCTTCGCCTCGTGTGATAAACCGTCTTTCGTGTTTTAATGCCCCTCTTTATACAACAGTTGCATAAATAACTATTAGAAAATATTACTAAAAATAAATACCTCATAACATAGTTCATTCTTCAGTTCCACATAAGCAATGCTGCTCTTCTTATTTGGCTCCTGTTTAGGGATCCTCACATCTACAATGTATTCCTTGAAATCCTTAAAATGTTGTGTTATCTGCAAAGTAATGACAATAACACCCTTATTATAAACTAGCTGATGCACGCGACTTCGTTCGCGTGGAATTAGGTTTTTAAAAATCCGGTGGGAACTCTTTGATTTTCCGGGATAAAAAGTAGCCTATGTCACTCTCCAGGTGTATACCCATACTATACCCATGCAAAAATCACGTCAATCCGTTACTCCGTTGCGACATGATTGAAGGACAAACCAACAGACCTCAGAAATGGAGTAAATGCTGCAGAAAAGATTAGAGCAAAATAAAGAAAAAAGAATAAATGATCTCACTCACTCTCTCTTTGTCAATATCTAAAGGTAAATTTCCAAGAAACACAACATATCTTTTGGGACCTTTTGTTTTATCTTGTTTCTTATCTTTTACAATCTTTATATCTTTTTTATCATCTTCTTCTTCTTCCTCTTTGATATCTTTAATATCTTTCATTTCATCATCTGTTACTTCATCTTCCACTTCCATTTCACTCTTAGCTTCTGTTTCACTTACTACTTCTGTTTCACTTTTTACTTCCGTTTCATTTTTCACTTCCGTTTCATTTTTCACTTCCTTTTCACTTTTGTCTCCTTTGTCTTTCTTTTTCTTATTCTTTCCCTTTTTATTTTTCTTCAGTTTTTCATCAGTGGATTGTGTTTCGACTGTAGTTTTGAGCATGTTGTAGAGGATTCGTATTTTTCGTAACTCTGCATCTGTTAGAGCGGTAGTATCTTTGACGATGGCTTGTACGCGGTTGTGGATGACATCTGGTAATAGCTGATCTGAAGTACCTTTGAGGCTGTCTCTTAGAGTCTGCCGGATTCTGCCTGAAATTTTTATCTTAAATGTCATCATCGTCACAATGATCAACCCATTGCCGGCTTACTACCGAGCACAGGTCTCCTCCCAGAATGAGAAGAGTTTGGCTATAGTTCACCATGCTGGCCAAATGAGGATTTTCAGACTTACACCTTGGAGAACATTATGGAGAACTCTCAGGTATGCAGGTTTCCTCACGATGTTTTCCTTCAGTGTTAAAGCAAGTGATATTTAATTGATTAAAACGCACTAACTCTGAAAAGTTAGAGGTTGAGCCTGAGATTGAACCCCCGACCATTGGACTGGACCATCACTTAATTTTTCACCTTCACCTTTTCAATGATCTCTACATAAAATAAAGTAAAGCAGTATCTGTCTAAAATATACCATGTACATAATATGGTAATCTCAAAAGTACTGAACATATTTTATTCAAGCTTATACCATTAAATAAAAGCGGATTTATCTCTCGGAAAA
The DNA here is from genome assembly GCF_902806685.2 of Maniola hyperantus. Lineage (NCBI taxonomy): Eukaryota > Metazoa > Arthropoda > Insecta > Lepidoptera > Nymphalidae > Maniola > Maniola hyperantus. The sequence continues at coordinate 2,904,865 of NC_048562.1, forward strand.
ATTAAGTACTAAAATTCCCATGCACAGGCATAATAGAGCTGGCAATAGATTAATTATTTATTTACCTTTCTGATTATTGGTCATGTTAACGCTGAGGAACTTCTGGATTAGTCCCTTATCATTAAATATAGGAAATCTTTCAGCAAACTGCTCCGGTGACACACTGGGTGTAACCTAGAATGACAAAAAAGGGTGAGGGAAAATCTATAGAGCGACGATACGAGCAAGTATCTGACTTTGCTCAGACTTGAGATTGAGTTAAAACGAGACAGATTTATGTGAGTGATATACATCTAAACTCTGTCTCAAGCCTAAGCAAAGTCAGAGTGCGCTCTATATAGATCTCGCCCTTAGTGTAAGTGTAAATTAAAAATTTATAACACCCCCCCACATGAAATACATTTATAGATCCTCAATAGCTCAACAGTTAAAGGAGCAGACTAAAAACCGAAAACCGAAAGGTCGCCGGATCAAACCCCACCCATTGCACTATTGTCATACCTACCTACTCCTAGCACAAGCTTTACGCTTAATTGGATGGGAGAGGGCAAAGGGAATATTAGTCAGCAACTTGGCTAATATTCTTAAAAAAAAAACCTGGCAGAAAATATTGCATCAACATTTAGAAAGAGATAGCGGTTTCGTAGAGCATTGTCTGTCATTGAGATTGACATAATGTCAGATAGGTATGAGTGACAAAGACAATACTCTACGAAGCCAAACTTCTTTCTAAAGGTTGATGTACTATATTTTTTGCAGGTTTTTGTGAAACTGATTTCAATTTGTTAGAAATGACTGAATAGACTACTTCTTACCAAAATTTATTTATTTATTTTGTATTCAAGTTAACTCTTGACTGCAATCTCACCTGGTGGTAAGTGATGATACAGTCTTAGCGGACTAACCTGGAAGGAGTACGACAGTTTTTGTTTTACTAAACCCATACTACCCCTTTGGTACATGGCATCGTACCGGAACACTAAATCGCTTGGAGGTACGGCTTTGCTGGTAGGGTGGTAACTAGCCACAGCTCTAGCTTCCAACCAGACTAGACCAGAGAAAATTTAGAAATTATGAAATTCCAAATTTCTTTCACTCAAAATGGAACCCGGGACCTCCCATGATAAACCACTCAATAAATAATAGTACAACATCCAGTGGTGTTGTTGATAAGACATAACATATTATCTTTGACAAAATAAAATGACTAGCTGATGCCCGCGACTTAGTACGCGTGGATTTATGTTTTTAAAAATCCTGTGGGAACTCTTTGATTTCCCGCGACAAAAAGTAGCCTCTCCAGCCTTTTTAGCATGGGCTAAAAATCACGTAGATCCGTTGCCCCATTGCGACGTGATTGAAGGACAAACCAATAAACGAACAAACAAACACACTTTCGCATTTATAATATGGGTAGTGATGGTTTACCTTTTTATCTTCACTAGGAGCTTTGATTTCATTTTCGACTTTAGTTTCAACTTTGGAAACATCCAAAGTCAGTTTGTCATCTGATGTAACTGAAGGTTCGACTTTAGTGATTTTATTTTTGGACTTATTTCTGTTGAGTTTAGGTTTGCGTTTGCGTTTCTTTGCAATCGCTGCCTTCACCGGATTGGCCACGCTGAAATTATAATTTTATTTAACTTAATTATTCGATACTTCTTGTTCTTACTTACTGGTGCTCGTAAAATGGATATTATACTATAATATGTGTATAGTATTATTATTGATATGGTTAAGTTTTTGGTACAGGTAGGTATATATTTTTAGCATTCTTTGTTTCAAAACAATAATATAATGATTTCTTGGTCGTTTTCTTACCTTACTTTCGCCATGTGAAATTTTTAGGTTATGAGACGAGGTATTTTAATTTATGGAGTTTGTTGTTTAAATCACTAAAAAGAAGAATTCATTATTTACTAAACGGTAATAAAAGGTTTTCTAATAGTTAAATTCAACAAAATAAATAAATAGGTATAATCACGAATTTGTTCGCAGTTTGGTTTTGAATTGACAAAAAGATTGACATTGAATATTGATTGACATCACAACGAATGTCATTGTCAATTTCAAATATTAAGAGTTAAGACGATAGACATTGACATTTGATACAATTTTTTTAGTGGTTTTACGGCTCTGGGTTCTAGCCATTTTGAGCCTTATTTGATACAAATGTCTGGTTTTAACAAAGGGTTGCATGAATAGTCTAAAGAGGTGCCGAGACAGTCAAGCCGAATGACCTCAAGTCATCGTCAAGTACGTAGATTTTTGAAACTAAGCGTAAGCTTGTGCTAAGAGTAGGTAGGTACGATACGACAATAATGCAACGGGTGGGTTTTTTGAACCGCCGACCTTAGGAGTTCAGTCCACATTTTTAAACGTTGAGCTATTGAGGTTTTACAGTTTACTCACATTTTGCACTGTATCTTTTTCAGTCCGCAAAATATTGTTTTTTTTTTTAAAGAATTTTAAGATTTTTTTATGTAGGTACCTACCTACCCAGTGACATTCGTGGTATCATGACGAATCTAATGACGTAGGTATCATTTATTCGGTTCAGCCATTGAGTAGTTTCAAGCGAACATACGGGTCAAACACATAACACTCCTTTTGGGCTTCGCCGCAGTTGGGTAATCTTTTTTTTTTTTTTTTAATGAGGATGTAACAACAAATTCACAGTTTTCGGATTTTTCCCCTTACGTGTGCTATAAGACCTACCTACCTGCCAAATTTCATGATTCTAGGTCAACGGGAAGTACCTTATAGGTTTCTTGACAGACACGAAAGACACGACAGACAGACAGACAACAAAGTGATCCTATAAGAGGCTCCTTTTTTCCTTTTGAGGTACGGAACTCTAAAAATCAGACTTTAAGAAAAGTAGGTAATTTTTTTACGTACCTGCCTTAAGCAGCTGCTAATAGCTATAAATTGGCCCAAGCTAGCAGATAAGTGTACGTTAAAAGTACCTATATACTGACATTACTCTATCCCACGCATTTTGTTACTGAAAAAATATGTAAGGTCTGGCGGTCTTGGGATCTTGGGATCTATTCAGTAGTGCCATACATTAACAAGGCATGTAATGTGTAGCGTAATTTAACCGCACGTGTGCGCCCAGCCTCATACTTATTAACTTCCTATATAATATAGGAGCGGATCCGTATAGTTATGAAAATCATTACGGTTGTGATCATAGAACAAAGTAATATTGGCGATCATGAGAAAACATTTTTTTAAATTGATTTTTCTTGTTTCTGTTTTTGTTTTTGGATATGCTGTTTGTTACGTGTAAGTTAATTAATTAAACAATATGCAGTGTTCATTTCCACCAATCTTCTATAGTAAGCTAACATAATATTATCACACTGGATTAAAAAAAAATCACTAATAAATTAAGGACTATAACTTATTAGGGCCTCATAAGAAAGCTCAGAGTCACTCAGCGGGCGATGGAGAGAGAGGGCGATGTTGCCATTCTCTGGCTATGAGCTTTCTTATGTTCCAGATTATCTTGAGCATTTTCCTGTAGTCCATATTTCAAAAGCTTGTACGTGGTCAGTTGCTTTCTCTTTGAGCGCCCAAGTTTCTCAACCATACAAGAGGGTGGACCAGACATAGCCGTATACAATATACATGTTACCCTGTCTAAAGACACATGACTCAAAACAGTAATGGTTCCACTTCATTCAAATATTTAGGTTGGTAGGTACAGTTATATAAGTATCAATCAATTGATACGACTGATCTAATAATTACCTCAGTCCTCATTGCGATAATAATAACTAATAAGTTCATAGATGATTGATAACGACTAACGTTGCTCTATTCAGATTAAAAGGTCAAAATAACATTGATTGTCTATTTGGTATATTTTATAACGATTTATTTTCGTCTAGTAATACTTACGTAGTTAATTGGTACTTATGTAAAACAATCTTTGTTTACCTATAGATAGCTCCACCCTACCTACTTCTTAAAAATTAAAATTCAATCGAATAGGGTCTTGGATTGTAGTAATAAAATGAAGTGGTTTTTGCCGTTTTTGTATAGCGGTAGTTGATGGGACTAGAAGAATAATTTAATAAATCGTGAGTTTTATTTGTTTTTACCATCAACGTCACGCTGTACGGAAGGTGAATAATGACGTCACAATCCGTGAACGACAATTATTTTCAATAAAACAAGGTTAGGCGGTATCTTTAAAACAAGGTTTAAAAAAATTTTTTTTAGATATTTCGTCCAATTTTAGGAGGCCACATCATCACTTTCCATCAAGTGTGTACCTATCAGTGCCCTTATTATAAATGCGAAAGTGTATTTGTTTGTTGGTCTGTCCTTCAATCACGTCGCAACGGTGCAATGGGTTGACGTGATTTTTTGCGTGGTTATAAATAAAGACCTGAGTGAGATAGGCTACTTTTTATCCCGGAAAATCAAAGAGTTCCCACGGGATATTTAAAAAACCTAATTCCACGCGGACGAAGTCACGGGCATCAGCTAGTAATAAATAAAAAAAAATCTTTCGTGTTAATAGATCCAAAACAGGTCAGTCATACGACACTATAATTGTTGGGCTTGGATCTGCTGGTACCACCGCCGCCTCCACCTTGGCCAAAGCTGGTAAGACGGTTCTTGCGTTGGAAGCCCAGGACAGAATCGGTGGAAGGGTGTGGACCGTGCCTTTTGGTGATGGCATTGTAGAGCTTGGAGCAGAATGGTAAGATAGACGCTGATTCTGTTGTTTTTCACTAAACTAAATTTAGAGTATCTGCATCCTCTTCTTTTTTATATTGCTAAAAAAGGACGGAACATGAATTAATTTTACATTTAAAGACTCTAAATTTCCCGGGATCGAACCCCCGACCTCTGATTAGAAGGCGGACGTCATAACCACTAGGCTATCACAGACTTGAACCATTACTAAACAATAAGCATCCTCTTTATCAGGATCCACGGCACAGAACACAGTCGGGTGTACGAAACGGCCGTAAAAAACAATATATCTGTGTTTCCCCAAGACACGTCTTTTAAAGTATACAACTCTGATGGCACTGAGGGTAGCAAGGAATTAATTGAAGAACTTTTGACGTATTTACTTGAGGCGTCAGATCACCCACCCGAAAAACTGGAGCAGCTTGGAAAATTCTTGACCAAGAAGTAAGTTTATTTTATTTTGTGTTCGATTCTTATAGTTATTTATGCAACTGTTGTATAAAGAGGGGCATTAAAACACGAAAGTTCGCCTCGTGTGATAATAGTATGACTTGAGTGTTTTAATACCTAATTATCAACAGTTGCATACAAGACTTTATCTACACCCATAATATTATGAATCCTCTATAAAAGATTCTGAAACAGTTCGCTTATTGCCAACATTAAAACACCCAATATCTTAATAACCATTAAAGCATCCAAACGAGTGTTATAATGTTGTACCTACTGAATTTTATCATAACACTCCTGTGAAAAAGAGACAGCGCTATACTGCTGGCATACATCTATCTCGTTATGCCAGCAGTATAGCGCTGTCTTTTTTGCACGGCTTATCCATTCAACCGTTTTTTGGAAAATTCCGTACAGCGATAGCTTGCATCCCGGGGAAGGACATAGGCTACTTTTTATCCCGGAAAATCAAAGAGTTACCACGGGATTTCTAGAAACCTAAATCCACGCGGACGAAGTCGCGGGCATCATCTAGTTCTGAATAAATTATATTCAATAATAATAATAATAAATAAATAAATAATTTATTTAGGAAGAATATGTACATTTTACAATAAGTTTAGGTGTAATCATAAACTTTAAATCATAAGTTTTTCCGTAGGTACACCAATGCCGTCGACAGTAGATAGGTACACGTAGCACATTAATTTAATGGTATAATACTTAAAGCTAAATAACAATACTTACTTATATAAACTAAAACTAACGACATTGAACTAAATGTAGGTTATTTTAAACTAAATATACTTAGTAGGTAAAAACACAATCATTAAATTTATAGATAAACGTAGGCAGGTAAGAAAAAGTTCGTTATTTATATCACAGCGGAATAGTAACACAATATGACGAGCGTAAGACGCTCACTCACACTACGGTAGGAGTAATTAATAGTGTTCTGAACTGAACAACTAAAATATCTTAATTCCAGATTGATGGAATACCTAAAAGAGAAGCACCCAGAAGTCCTCATCGACCAGGATTTCCTCAGCGAGTTTCTTGATTTAACGAACTTCATTGTCAATAGTTACCAGGCTTCCAACGACTGGAACGATGTCACTGCCCAATCCGATTACGAGCAGCTTGAAGGAAACCAGAATATGAGCTGGCATCGATATGGTTTCAAGACCTTTTTAGAGCTGTTATTGGTAAGCTTAGACCAAGCTTAGACTCTTGTGCACAACCAACCCCCCCAATTGTGTAAGAATAACGATTTCATCGTTATCGTTATCGTCAACAAATTCTGCCCTTTGATTAGCTGTGAGAAAATGTAAACAGCGAATCAACCAATCAAAGGGCAGAAATTTGTTGACGATTACGATAACGATAACGTTTTTTTACACAATCAGGGGGCAGGATTGACAAAAAACACAAACCATTCTGATTAAAACATGTTTTAAACTGTTTTTTAAAATAAAAAACAAGTTTACAATTATGTACTTGTTTTAAATAAAAAAAAATATAACAAGTACTTATTAGGTATTTTAAACATGTTTTATAGGTTGACCTTTTTTAAACAAAATAATGTTTGAAACAAGATCAACCCTGATCACAACACACGTTCTATCTATAGTTCTATGATTATTTTGTTATTTAAGTTACTTGATATTTCATTCGTTAATTATTGCTAACTAGATAATGCTCGCGACTTCGTTCGCGTAGATTTAGGTTTATAAAATCCCGTGGGAATTCTTTGATTTTCCGGGATGAAAAGTCTAATGCCTAAAGTCTAAAGCATAGGTAGGTCTGTCCTTCCCCGGGATGCAAGCTATCTCTGTACAAAATTTCGTCAAAATCGGTTGAACGGACGGGCCGTGAAAAGCTAGCAGACAGACAGACAGACACACTTTCGCATATATAATATTAGTATGGATTGCTGAAATGTATTAATTTATTATATTTATTCTTGACCAGAACACATACAATAATGGAACAGGCTGGCCTACATTAGAAATTAAGCTAAATAAGGAAGTAACTTTAATAAATTGGCCGAAAAATTCTACCGGCAAAGTGGGAGTAGTGTGCAAAGATGGTTCCGTATACACAGCTGATAATGTTATTGTGACAGTGTCATTGGGAGTGCTAAAAGAAAGGTAAGTTTTGGGCGGTAAAAACAAGTTTAGGTCGCATCATCTGGCAAGTGCCAGCAACTCTGATTGCAGCCACTGTGAATTTAAAAAAAGTGACGCAGTGTATTGTACAAATCGTATTGACCTGCGCTTATATCCCGGTGCCTATTATAAGCAGAATCTTATTAATAGCTTACATCCCGGGGAAGGTTACAGGCTACTTTTTATCCCGGAAAATCAAAGAGTTCCCACGGGAATCTTAAAGGCCCACCCATCTAACCGATTTATATTAAGTTTGGTACAGAGGTGGCATCCCGGAACTTGACATAGGCAACTTTGTATCCCGGAAAATCAAAGAGTTCCCACGGGTTTTTTTTTAACATAACAAAACCTAAATCCACGCGGGTGAAGTCAATTTCAATTTCAATTTATTGCAATTCCATAAACTGTGTAGGTACAAGGTAGGATTATGAATAGTGGATGATACCCAGTTTGGGTGTCGCAATTTGGTCTGAACAGTAGACCTTAGTTGGGACCTTAATAGTCGTGGGCATCATCTAGGTTTATTAATATTTCCAGGTATTCAACTCTGTTCTCACCGCCGATTCCTGATAACAAAGCAACAGTTATAGACAAGCTATCAATCGGGGTTGTTGGGAAAACCATATTCTCGTTCCAGCAAGCCTGGTGGCCTGATGTCAATGGATTTATTTTCTTTTGGTCTCCCAAAGATAAGGAGGAATGCAAAGATGATCCTTGGGTAGTTCAAATTAAAGACGTGGCCAGGCCAATGGGATCTAGCAACACATTGTACGTATGGTCGAATGGGGATACGGCTAAATTGGTGAGTTTCTAAGTCTATAAGTATAAACTAAACTCAGTGGCGGATTTGCAGTCTTGGCCGCCCTAGGCCCCAGGCCATGTAGTAAATAGGTACCAGCCGTCCCTTTCTCAGCACTCATGATAATATACTACATATATAACGATTTTTTTATTGCCAACTTTTATCATAACATCAGTGATTTTTTTGTCACGATTGGCCGCTTCTAACACCTGGCCGCCCTAGGCCCGGGCCTAATGGGCCTTAGAGCAAATTCGCCACTGACTAAACTACAGTGTTGTGGAGTGTCGTAAATTATTAGTAATGCGTCATAAAATGTGCACACTAGTAGAGCAAAATCCAAGGACCGCCAGATCGTACTTATTTTCTGAGGAACAAAATGAGTGGGATAGAGTAGTGTTAGTGTGTAATATTAATGTACGCATCATCATCATCATGATCAACCCATCGCCGGTTCACTATTGATCAAGGGAGAGAGAAGTCTCAGAGAGAAGGGTTTTGGCAATGTGCGGATTAGCACACTTCTGCAGTCTGCACACACCTTTGAGAACATTATGGAGAACTTTTAGACATGCAGGTTTCCTCACTATGTTTTCCTTCACCGTTAAAGCAAGTGATATTTAATTAATTAAAACGCACATAACTCCGAAAAGTTAGAGATGCGTGCCCGGGATCGATCTCCCGACCTCCGATTAGAAGGCGGATGTCCTAACCACTAGGCTATTATAGCTTTTAATGTGCGCATATTATCTGCTTACTTGTACCGTGGCCCGTGGGCCAATTTATAAGTATCAGCTGCTAAAGGTATCTACGTTAAAACATCATTATGAACATAAAATGAAATCTTATATAGACAGAAACAAATCGCTGAAATGTATGTACGCGGCACGCGCATAACTTCCGAACGACTGCAGCAAATAGTATAATTCTTTTTTTTGTGTGGTATTGTCAGGACAAGGTTTGTCTAAAAGATTTTTTTTTTGGAAAATCCACGGGAAAACGCAGTTCCCGCGGGACGCGGACGAAGTCGCGGGCAACAGCTAGTATACTATAATACTTAAATCCACAAATCATTTGGCAAAAGGCACTGGTCTCTAAGATACGGAATTTCTTAGTTTAGAGGTCAGGAGTTTTTTAATTTTTTTTATTTCTAATTTTTAATTTAAATTATTTTCTAATTTCTAATTTAAATTTTTGTTTAGATTGAAACATTACCAGAAGATGTTGTGAAGAGCAAAATGATGGAAACTCTCAAAAAGTTTATGGGGAAAAATGTGACTGTACCAGAACCAACCGCTATGATCAGGTGAAGTAATTTTTGAGTTTATTTTGAGTTTGAGCTAAGTATAAGTTCGCGACAGGCCGATATGGCAATCGGGGTGATAACACCCCCACATCCGCACAGCGCCCGCGCCCACCCGGTGTGGGATAGTGCGGGTGTGAGGGTTACCCTCCTCAACGACTCACCTCATACCCCGATTGTCATGTCGACCCGTCGCGAGCTATCTGTTGCTTCTCAAGTTCTCAGGAATGCGTGGAGATATCAATTTCAAATTAATATAAATGAAATACTCAGGTCTCAGGTCAATAGCGGTGATAACTTAAAAAATCAAAAAAATCAAAATCAAATATTTTATTCAAAGTAAGTACATACGGAGTACACTTTTTGAATGTCATTACAAAAGTAAAATCACAAAAATAAAATAAAAATAGTATAAAATCAGTTTACAAATTTAAGGTACCTACTTAAGTAATTATTGTAAAAAAAAATAGTAATTAAATTATCAAATAGTAAGTCATAAATTTCAGTTAAAATTCAACGTTATGTAGTGATTCGTAAATCTAATCACTAAATTCGAATTAAAATTAACAAAAAGTAACAATAAATAATAAAACACTTAATGTTAATATGTAACATTACTTCAATGTATTAGAGCCTAGAGGAGTTGTCCAAGCGTCCTTATCCGATATATAATCGTCTAACTTGTAGTAGCCTTTCTTACACAGGTTTTTTTTGATGAAACGTTTAAACCTCCCTTCTGGTAAACTTTGAACTTCTGACGGAATTTTATTAAAATAGCGGACTTAGTGGTAGGACGTCCGCATCCTATTCGGGAGTTTGGGGGTACGATCCCGGCCACGCACCTCTAACTTTTCGGAGTTAGATGTGCGTTTTAAGCAATAGGGTCTTGGACTGTAGTAATAAAATAGATAATTTAAGCTACAAAATAATTACACGTACTTATCCTTCCAAAATATGGAATCCTCGGTGCGCGAGTCCGACTCGCATTTCGCCGGGTTTTTGATTTTTCGTGTTTTTTTAGGATTCCGTACCTCAAAAGGAAAAACGGAACCCTCATAGGATCACTTTGTTGTCTGTCTGTCTGTCGGTCTGTCAAGAAACCTACAGACTTCCCGTTGACTTAGAATCATGAGATTTGGCAGGTAGGTAGATACTTATAGCTGGCATTTGGAGAAATATCTGAAAACCGTGAATTTATGGTTACAACACCCAAAAAAAATTAAATTGTGGTCATAAACTAATAATAATTAGTAGGTATTTTCAATTTTCAAAGTAAGATAACTATATCAAGTGGGGTATCATATGAAAGAAAAACAGATTTTTATTTATTTTTATGCATCATATTTTTTGAATTATCGTGCGAAATGTCGAAATAATACGACTGTGGTACGGAACCCTCGTTGCGCGAGCCTGACTCGCACTTGACCAGTTTTTATTTTCAGATCGAACTGGTACACCAATCCATTCACACGGGGCAGTTACACGTATGACAACCTCCTGAAGCATGAGTATCCCAACGCACGTGCGATATTAGGGGAGCCCTTACTCGACGCAACAGGAAGTCCCAAAGTTCTGTTCGCGGGCGAGGCGACGGATTTAGTTCATTTCTCTACCGTCCACGGCGCCAGCGAGTCGGGTTTCAGAGAAGCTTCCAGATTATTGCCTATTAACAAAGTTTAAAAAATAATAAACAAAATACGACCTTTCCAATATATTTTTTATTAAGTAGGTACGTTTTAGGTATGTTTTATTTAACGAAGACCGTTTGGCTATGTTTGTGTGAGTGCACATGTTCAGTACGTAGCTGAAAATAATGAACATCAACCTTTAAAATGAGATTTCGGCTTTGTAGCGCTTATTCTTTGTCATTCATACCTATATGTGATGTTTTGCCGGTCTCAACGACAAGGCGCTCTACATATCCGCTATCTCTTTCTAAATGTTGAGGTACATATATTATTTTCTGCCACGTACTGTACACATTGTCATAGTGAGCGTGGCGCTCAGTTTTGACGGAAAATCAAAGAGTTCCCACGGGATGTGTAAAAACCTGAATTCACATGGATGAAGTCGCTAGCATCATCTAATGAAAAATGTTTCATTCATGCCAGTCCTTATGCCAAGTCAAGACTCTATCACCGATTCGGAAAGGAGACCTACTGAGAAAAGCCGGCATAAAACTCAGAAGTTGCTCTTTTCAAAAAGCTTTTTATTCATAGTCCTATTCGTCATACACACTGAGTTAAACGACACAAAATCCTGTTTCTTTGTTTAAAACCCTCGCTATCTCAGGAGCCTGCCTTCGCGGTGAAATCACACGTCTAAGAATGTTAAAAGCTAATCCTAGTCGCCTAAAAAAACATCGCATATCTCTCTAAAAGCTTGTTCGCGATAAACCTTTCCATTGCAAACTGAAAAAGGCGACCGTAATCAGTGCAGCGAAGCGAAAAGTAACTGTAGGAAAGTATACATGACCTGAGAAGGCCTGTATACAGCCAAGTCAAGCTCGCAGTATGACCGCAGCCGCCTTGCGGTCAAGGCTCCAGCCCAGTGTCTAGCGCGGAATTTAAAAAAAGTTGAATAAAAGCGCGCGCGTAACTGTCAATGTCATTTTACTTTTTTTCGCCGCTAATTAAAAAAACTTTTCTTTTTTTTAAAGCCGCTTTCGGATTCTACGTTAACTGGATTTAAATAGTACGGATAACTGTATAGTGGCCGTGGATAATGAGTTCGTGATTGTGTGTAGTGGAGCCCGTTTAACAGGTGAATAATTTTAATTTTAAATTATTTAAAAAAATTATGGGTATTTTATATGTCACGATTTATGGTCATAGACAATTTTTTTTTAATTTAAATTTGACAACGATTTTGTTTTGGAACCGTTGTAGTTAGTTTCAAATTTAAATAAATTGAGAGTCATTTAAAAATTCTTAATCTTGTCTTAATTTATTTGCTCAAAAAAGTAAAGACATGGATGAAAGAGCTCGTTTTTATAGCTTTATCAGTGCTCAGCCGAGACCATCGGGAATAACGGCCCTGCAATCATAGGTTGTTGCTCTTCCTACTGGCCGCTCTACAGAAATAAAACCAGAATGTTTATTAAAGGAAAGCCACAGCCTTTAACCTTCTACTTAGTTACTTTAACGAGCAAATTTATTATCACTATTACGTATATATTTACGTAGTTATTATCTAAACGCGATTAGAGTTAATTTATTTTTATGCTGAAAAAATAAATGTAGAGTTCTTTGTTAAATGCACCGAATTGAGAACCCCCTTTTTGGAAGTCGCTTAAAAAAGCAGTCAAAACATCGTAAGCTTTTTTAACCATTAATCAAAAAATAACTTTCTTGGTTGTACAATTTACAGACAAATTATATTTGTCTTAACTGTGGAATTATATTATTTTTCAAGTAAATAGGCAAGGGCTTGACTGCAAAAATCACTAATTGAAAACATTCGAGAAAATTATTCTACGTAGTAAATTACGTGTTCTATCTAAGTAAGTAACGTTCGGGAAAATTGTGGGTATTATATTATTTTTATTGCAAAAACGATCTATAATTTTGATAGTTTGTAGTATTTAAAAAAAATTGATAAAAAATAACGCTATGTTTCTGAACGTCTTAATCCAATTTGCAACTAAAAAGTTGTGAAAAAAAAACTGCGGCCGGTCGTGAGTTTGTGTCGGTCGCGTTCCGTTGTGTAAATGTAGGTCAGTGAAATGAACGAAACACGGTCCCGTATGGAATCCGACCCGGACCGACCGCGGTCGATTTTGTCGCACCGACATGACATACATTCTTTTATTATTTATTCTATATTCAAATTTATTTTTCGCGAGTCTTAAACTCGACCGTTTTTAAGAAACCAGTTGAATTCTTTGTTTTTTTTTTAAATCAATTTTTGAGACAAAGAGACAAAGAAAAAATATCAAAGGAGAGCGAAATCGAAACGATTTTTTTTGCGATCTCACCTGGTGATAAGTGATGATGCAGTCTAAGATGGAAACAGATTAACGTGGAAGGGGTATGGCAGTTTATGAAATGAAACCCATAACCCTTATCGGTTCGGCCCACACGGCATCGTACCGGAACGCTAAATCACTTGGCGCCACGGCTTTTAATTTGATCAAAATATTTTTATTTCAACCGCATTGCAAGAAACTTGAAAATTTTATTTAAATCAACCATAAAAAGTTATTTTTAGGGTTCCGTACCTCAAAAGGAAAAACGGAACCCTTACAGGATCACTTTGTTGTATGTCTGTCTGTCTGTCAAGAAACCTACAGGGTAGGTACTTCCGGTTGACCTAGAATCATGAAATTTGGCAGGTAGGTAGGTCTTATAGCAGACATTCGGGGAAAAATCTGAAACCGTGAATTTGTAGTTACATCACACAAAAAAAAAAATTAAATTGTGGTTGTGGCGGTTGCCACAATAGAACCTAGATGGCGCTGTTCAATCGATGACATAGTCCCGAACAAATGTACCGCCGACAGTACTCGCACTAACAGAGTGTTCTGCAATCTGGACTATATATAGAAGTTTCAAGATACAACCGTCGGCCCAGCTGGCGCTACCGAGCACAACCAACCGCTCGGTGGGAGATCTCCCCTTTGGTACGGTCGAGCCTGCACACCGCTCCCGTACATTGGTGACCCCGACGTGATCAAGAGTGGTCGCACACTACAACAGCCGACGTTGATACAAGAGTGATCGCACACTAGAACAGCCGACGTCATCGAAGATCAACCGCACACCGCCGCACTCCGCACTGCGCACTCAACGTGATCAAGGGTGATCGCATACACCGCAACACCTTTGGATCACACACCGCAAGCCGACGTCTCCTCCAACTCCAAGTCTACAAGCAGCAACTGCAAGCACATCGAGGCCTGTAAGACGGATGTAGCCACAGCTTCGGGGCACAATAGCTCTGCACTCCATCACCAGCTACAAGCGTCCTGGTCTACCGCTTCTCTGGATGGTTAGCAGTCATTGCCCTTCACACGCCTTCACGCTACAACGCCACCTCTCTTCACTGCTTCACACTACGCGGTCGTCTCGGAGGAGAGTGATGTGGCGGTTGCCACAATAGAACCTAGATGGCGCTGTTCAATCGATGACATAGTCCCGAACAAATGTACCGCCGACAGTACTCGCACTAACAGAGTGTTCTGCAATCTGGACTATATATAGAAGTTTCAAGATACAACCGTCGGCCCAGCTGGCGCTACCGAGCACAACCAACCGCTCGGTGGGAGATCTCCCCTTTGGTACGGTCGAGCCTGCACACCGCTCCCGTACATGGTCATGAACTAATAATTAGTATTTTCAATTTTCAAAGTAAGATAACTATAGCGAGTGGGGTATCATATAAAAGGGCTTCACTTGTGCATTCTGAAACAGATTTTTATTGATTTTTATGCATCATAGTTTTTGATTTATCGCGCAAAATGTCGAAAAAATACGACTGAAGTACGGAACCCTCGGTGCACGAGTCTGGCTCGCACTTGGCTGGTTTTTTTAAAACAAAGGCGTAAGCTTTACGTTTTGAAACAGCGTTTAACTTTTAAAAAAAAGTAACACATAAAAATCGGCAAAGGTTGACATTTATACAGCCAAGTATGTCATTAAATATTAAATTATCTTTGTATCGTAAGAATTTCACTGACATTTCATTTGACTTACTTTTAAGATAAGCTGAGATAAGCAGGTTCTTGAGGTCGTTAACATCGAAGCTTAGCTGGGAAACAGAAAGTATGGCCCCTGCCGTTATATAGACGTAGCGATGAAAGCCTGTCTTTGACATAGTGTCCTTATTTTTTGTTGTCGGCCTAATCTTTTACTCATTAATTTTATCGTCTCTTTTTTAATGAAATCGGTAAATCTTTATTTGATGCTGACCAAAATATCAAAAACCGCCCAAGAGCGAGTCAGACTCGCGTAACGAGAGTTCCGTACTACAGTCGTATTTTTTCGACATTTTGCATTCAAAAACTATGATACATAAAAATAAATAAAAATCTGTGTTAGAATGCACAGGTGAAGCCTTTTCATAGTTATCTTACTTCGAAAATTGAAAATACTAATTTTTAGTTCACGACCTCAATTTTTTTGTGTGTGACGTAACCACAAATTAACGCTTTTTATATTTTTCCCCTAATGTCTGCTATAAGATCTACCTACCTGCCAAATTTCATGATTCTTTCTAGGTCAACGGGAAGTACCCTGTAGATTTCTTGACAGACCGACAGATAGGCAGAAAACAAAGTGATCGTATAAGGGTTCCGTTTTTCCTTTTGAGGTACGGAACCCTAAAAATATTATTCTGTAGGAAATATAGATGACCTACCTACTTCATCATGAATTCATGATCAACCCATTGCCGCCCCACTACTGAGCACAGGTCTGCTCTCAGAATGAGTAGGGAGGGAGAATGAGATGTTTTATTTTAATTTCTTAAAGCGCACATAACTTCGAAAATTTAGAGGAACCAACAAACAGACACTCTCGTATAATTATAGTGGTGACTGATGATACTCGTGAAGACATGAAAAATTAATAAGTAGAAAACTAAGTATATAATATAAAGTCAGCTCACGAACAAACTATTAATGTAATAGGCAAATTACATGCTTCCTAGCAAGTAAGCGTTGCTCGTAGATAATAATAATCGTCCTTTCTAATATGAATTACTAGCAGTTGCCCGCAACATCGTCCGCGTAAATTTTCTAGTTTCTCATGAGATCAGAAATTTTCCAGCTGCATAAGGCCTCACTTATCTACTCACTCAGTCTCACCTTAAAGTACGGAATACCTAAACACCGATATTCATATCTCTAACTTCAAAAACATAGGACTGTCATATTATAACCTTTCTACCACCATTTTACCCTTTTAGGGGTTGGATTTTCGTAAATAAGTCTTAGCTGACACCTACCCTCTAGAGGGAACCTACCTTCCAAACTTCAAGTTAAAAATAACAATAATGAAAACTTTCCCATACAAACTTTCATCCCCTATTTTACCACCCTTTCCTTTTGAGGTACAGAACCCTAAAAAAGAGAAAACCCTAGAGACACTATATAATTTTAAAATAAGCGTTATCATATCAATTGATTTCCATTTTGCGTGGTTTCACAACCTTACAACCATTATACGGGTGCGTTACAAAATCATCATTTGCATAATAATCTGCCTATATTATGTAGATGCATTTTTTTTTAAGAATATTAGCCATGTTAAATGACTAATATTCCCCTTTCCTCTCCAATTAAGCGTCAGGCTTGTGCTAGGAGTGGGTACGACAATTAAATAGTGCAACGGGCGGGGTTTGAACCGTCGACCTTTCGGTTTTCAGTCCACTCCTATACCGGTTGAGCTATTGAGGCTCATTTCCCGATGAGACGTATCTATCGATAAATTATTTTTGGTTTTTTCTATAAGTAGGTACCTACTCGTACTTACAGTACGCGGCCAAATATAATGAACATCGATCTTTAGAAGGAGATAGCAGATTTGTAGAGCACTGTCTCGGTCGTTGAGACCGACAAAACGTCATATGGGTATGAGTGACAGAGACAACGATCTACAAACCTGAAATGTCATTCTAAAGACCGATGTTTACCGACCCATACCTACCTAGCCGGGATCGAAGCCAGGATCCTCGGAACAGGAGGTCGACGCCTCACTCACTAGGCTATCAACCACTCTTAAGATAATTGGGCGTCAAAAATAGGTAATTGTTTTCAAAATGCAATAGGTACTTAACAAAAAGTCTCACAATTATAACCTCAGGAAAAAATAACTGTAGTGCGCATATAAAACCATATTATTAACATACAATGCGCAAAAAAATCTTTGTAGGCCGAGAGACGGTCGTGAGACTTGCCATTGGTCGAATACATCAAAATAATGGAGGTATATTATATTCAGTTTTATTTAATTATTATTATTACATATCTATTATTAATTGCTCTCACGCCCGTGTGCAAAATAGATACATATAAAAGCCAAAAGAGTTATAATATACTTACATACACAAAAATAAATAAACTTATATACACATTACATAAATACATATTTGCAACGGGCGGAGGATTACACCCCGGCAAGGGAGACCAAACGGCCGGGGATCAGGGCGACAGGTTAAGAAACCGGCGGACTATCCTAGCCGAGTCAAGCAAGACCGCTTTTTGCATCCTGGCTACGAGCGAACTGCCACGGAAACCCAGTCGCCTCAGATGTTGAGCGAGGCTGACTGGGATCAACCCATTCGCAGATATGACGATTGGGATGATTTCAGTGGACTCCACATGCCACATGTCGGAAACCTCGAGAGCCAGATCGAGATACTTGCGCTTTTTCTCCGTCTCAGCTCTCACGAGGTTCTCGTCATACGGAATGGTGATGTCCACCAAAAACACCCTCGACTGTGCCCGGTCCACCACCACGATGTCAGGCTTATTCGCAAGAATAGTCGGGTTAAATAAGGTAGCCCTATTTTTCTATGATTTCACGTTACCATAGCCTAATATTTGACACTAGCTTATGCTCGCGACTTCGTCCGCGTGGACTACACAAATTTCAAACCCCTATTTCACCCCTTTAGGGGTTGAATTTTCAAAAATCCTTTCTTAGCGGATGCCAGATTCATAATAGCTATCTGCATGCCAAATTTCAGCCCGATCCATCCAGTAGTTTGAGCTGTGCGTTGATAGATCAGTCAGTCAGTCAGTCACCTTTTCCTTTTATATATTTAGATAGATACACCAGTATACGTTCCCTCACTCTAGTTCACTCTGCTATCGTAATAATATGCTTAGGTCATCTCTGGGACTATATTTTGTGTGCTGATAAGAGATTCATATCACGTTACAGCGTAAAATCGGATGCAATAAGTGCGGAAGTTTGTGTTTAGGAAACAAAATGGCGTACAATTTGTATTTTTAATTTCGAATAGATAAAAAAAACCGGTCAAGTGCGAGTCGGACTCGCACACGAAGGGTTCCGTACCAATAGATTTTTTATAGGGTTTTAATAGAGATAGCGAGCAAACGAGCAGGCGGGTCACCTGATGTTAAGTGATTACCGCCGCCCATGAACATTTGCAGCACCAGAGGAACTGCCGATGCGTTGCCAGCCTTTTAGGAATTCGTACCTATAATAAGTACATAAGTAGATAATTATTATTTACTAGCTGCCCCGGCGAACTTCGTACCGCCTAACAGTCGATTCTTTTTCAGGATTTTTTTTTTAAATTTTCTCTCCGTGAGAACCATCCTCGAACGTCAAGGAACATTATAAAAAAAGAATTAGCAAAATCGGTTCAGCTCTTCTAGAGATTTGCGATCAGCAACACATTCAGCGATTCATTTTTTTATATAGAAGTTTTTGTTACAAGTGAAAGCGATTTCCAATAAAAAAGTACTAGTTGGAACATCATAACATTATGAGAGAGATTGAATTAAATTAATTAATGCCACATTAGCGAGGTACCGTTAGGGTAATGGACGTATATGGCACGAGGAATCTATACCGACCAGTTCTGGGCGCCTTCCGAGAGAAATTGTTTTGCGCTAGTACTTATAGGTGTACCTATAATAAGTACATAGATATTTATCTGCTTGAGGTCTTTTGACTTTACTGCTCAAGTATTACAGGCGCTGGGATGACCTAACTAGGTCTAACTGGTAATGTGTGGCACAGCTTTAAAAAATAAACGTTTTTTCTTTCTTATTATTTACTAGCTGCCCCGGCGAACTTCGTACCGCCTAACAGTCGATTCAAATTAACTAAATTAGATAAAAACTACAGTTAAAATCTAAGCAACCCGATTACCGGCCGTAACGGCTTCGAGCGTGTAAAATGTCATCAATAGCGACTCGCCCCGGTTTCGCACGGATAGCTTATTTTAATATTCGTAGGAAGCTAATTTTTTTTGAAAATATAGCCTACTGATGATACTGACTTCGTCTGCGTGGACTTGTTTCTAAAAAAAAATCCCGTGGGAACTCTTTGATTTTCCGGGATAAAAAGTAGCCTCATTCTACAGGTCTTTAACTATACCCATGCAAAAAATCACGTCAATCCGTTGCACCGTTGCGACGTGATTGAAGGACGAACCCACAAACCGATAAATGAATAAACCAACAAACTAGTAAACCAATAAACAAACACACTTTCGCATTTATAATATGGGTAGTGATATCGTCGATTCAGGATCAAACTGAGAGTTCTCTCACTCTAGTTCACTCTGTTAAAGATAATAGATATAGGTAGTATTTAACACTGGAATTCATAGTCAAGGTAGGGGCTTCTTTAGAGTACCATTTAGATGACATTTGTCATATTCAACCTTGGTTGAATATGACACAGTTGTCGTTTGAATAGTTCCACAAGGAAGCCCTTATCTATCCATACTCCATACTAAAATTATAAATGCGAAAGTGTGTCTGTCTGTCTGTCTGTCTGTCTGTCTATCTTGAACGGATGGGCCGTGAAAGGCTAACAGACAGTGCTAGCCTTCACGGCCCATCCGTTCAACCGATTTTGACGAAATTTGGTACAGCGATAGCTTGCATCCCAGGGAAGGACATAGGCTACTTTTATCCTGGAAAATCAAAGAGTTCCCACGGGATTTTTGAAAACCTAATCCACGCGGACGAAGTCGCGGGCATGAGCTAGTCTTGACTATGAATTCCAGTGTAAGTAGGTATTTATTGTATGTAAGATGGTCCGTCATTTAGTAATGCTAGAATACGTAATCGGCGATAATTTGTAATTTGGTCAGCGTATGTGTGCCAGACTACCGTTAGAGCGCGGCGGGACGTGTGAAAGTTGTACTGGAGCCTTGTATACTGCGGCGAGAAGATCGCATTCCGTTGCTATGGAAACGATCCCGACTTTGCCTGCCTCATCTTCCTTAGGGTGAGATCTATAGAGCGTACTCTGACTTAGCTTAGACTTAAGACAGAGTTAAAACGAGAGAGAGCTATATCTCTCACATTAGCCATGTTAAATGACAAATATTCCCTTTTCCTCTCCAACTAAGCGTAAAGCTTGTGCTAGGAGTAGGTACGACAATAGTGCAAACGAGCGGGGTTTGAACCGTCAACCTTTCGGTTTTCAGTCCACTCCTTTATCCGTTGAGCTATTGAGGCTCTATCTTATTAAATCTGTCTCGTTTTAACTCAATCTTCAGTCTGAGCAAAGTCAAAGAGCGCTCTATAGATCTCAGCCTTAAAGCAGGGTACTCACTAGCCGTGTAGCATGTAACGAATCTGATACTGTATCAACCCGCAAATGCGGGTATGGTTCATCCACGGTCACCGCGTATCCAGCTACGAGCTACAATACGCGTACAAAAGTAATGTACATCGACCTTTAGAAGGAGATAGCAGATTTGTAGAGCACTGTCTCGGTCGTTGAGACCGCCAAAACGTCATAATATGAGTCGCAGAGACAACGCTCTACAAAGTCTAAATGTCATTATAAAGACCGACGTACACTGCGAGCCGCGTTTGTGTTCGCAGTGGTCATTGAGAACTTAATTAAGGATTTTTTGAAAATTCAACCCCTAAAGGGATAAAACAGGGGTTTGAAATTTGTGTAGTCCACGAGGACGAAGTCACGAGCAAAAGCTAATCTAAATATATAAAAGGAAAAGGTGACTGACTGACTGATCTATCAATGCACAGCTCAAACTACTCAACGGATCGAGCTGAAATTTGGCATGTAGATAGCTGTTATGACGTAGGCATCCGCTAAGAAAGGATTTTTGAAAATTCAACCCCTAAGGGCGTGAAATAGGGGTTTGAATTTGTGTAGTCCACGCGGACGAAGTCACGAGCATAAGCTAATACTGTATAAAAAGGGTGGTACCCCCTAAGCATGAAATAAAATCAACAATTTTTTTTTTGTTTTTTAAATAGAGATAGCGAGCAAACGAGCAGGCGGGTCACCTGATGTTAAGTGACTACCGCCGCCCATGAACATTTGCAGCACCAGAGGAACCGCCGATGCGTTGCCGGCCTTTTAGGAATCTGTTGGTCCGCCCCTTGAATAACCCCATGTTGTAATCTAGTGGGAACAAAATAAACAGCTAAAAACCACGAGTTGGCGAGCTATAATGGGACAGAGGAGCCTACAATTATAACTGTGCCAGGACATCTTCCGCAATGCTGCGGCTAACATCTTAACGGTCGACTCATTGCCCTAGGCCCTAGCGGTACTTTAGGGCGGCTTTCCATAGCCCTTTCTTAGATATAGCTATACGAGTTAGCAATTCATGTGTTATGCTCACGACTTCATCCGTGTGGACTACTTCAAACCCTTATTTCACTCCCTTAAGGGGTTGAATTTCACCTTTTCCTTTTATATGTAAATTTAGATTAGCTTATGCTCGCCACTAAGTCCGCGTGGACTACACAGATATCAAACCCCTCTTTCACCCCCTTAGGGGTTGGATTTCCAAAAACCCTTTCTTAGCGGATGCCTACATCATAATAGCTATCTGCATGCCAAATTTCAGCCCGATTCGTCCAGTAGTTTGAGCTGTGCGTTGATAGATCAGTCACTCAGTCAGTCAGTCAACTTTTTCTTTTATATATTTAGATATTAAAACTGTCTTCTCTTTTGTTACAGAAGCAAAAAAAATGCACTGGAGCTTATAGCGAACGCGCAAACAGACACACAAAAATGGGGCCCCCCATTTCAACATGGCCGAGCAGTCCACGGAGAGATACTAAAGTGTCATGTGAAAAGTGCTTCGTAGTTCATATTGTAGACAACTGCAGTGCCGCAGTGGGCCTGCATTATACGTTTCTGTTTATATTTATACAAGTGCTGCTTAGTTCTGTGGCCGCCAGTCCTGTTATATTAGGTTTGGATTATTTACAAGGTAATTGTATAATTTTTTACAATTTCTCGTTGTTTACCGATGCCCAGCATTTTATACTATTACGCGTGGATTTCCTGCCAATCCGCACTTGGCCAGCGTGGTTTTGACCATTAGTCTACTATGGTCAAAACCCTTCTCTCTCTGAGAGGAGACCTGTGCTCTGTAGTGAGCCGGTGATGAGTTAATCATGATGATGATGACGCGTGGATTTAGGTTTTTTGAAAATCTAGTGGGAGCTCTTCGATTTTCCGGGACGAAAACTAGCCAATGTCTGACACGATATGCAAGCTATATATCTGTACCAAATTTCATCAAAATCGGTTAATTGGATCATGGATGAGCCGTGAAAAGCTAGCAGACAGACGTACGTTCGCATTTATTTATAACTAGCTTATAAGTACTCGCGACTAGTCCGCGTGGACTGCACAAATTTCAGACCCCTATTTCACCCCCTTAGGAATTGAATTTTCAAAAACCCTTTCTTAGCGGATGCCTACGTCAACAGCTATCTGCATGCCTTTCAGCCCGATCCGCCTAGTAGTTTGAGCTTTGCGTTGATAGATCAGTCAGTCAGTCACCTTTTCGTTTTATATATATTTAGATACAGTATTGATACAGTACTAGTGCGACTTCGTACGCATGGATTTAGGTTTTTCAAAAATCCCGTGGGAACTCTGATTTTTCGAGATAAAAAGTTGCCTATGTAACTCTCAAAGTCTTTAAATATATCCATGTAAAAAATCACGCCGATCCGATGCTCCATTGTGACGTGATTGAAGGACAAACCAACCCTTAACCAACCAACCAACACTTAATACTATTACTAACTTTCTTCTAGAATCTAGCTCCAAACGAATCACTATAGTTAAAAGTACCAGAAAAATAATTTAAAAAACTTAGTTAGGTACATGCTTAACTAATACCTACACAAAATCCCGACTAATATTATAAAGGCGAAAGTTTGTATGCGTGTGTGTGTATGTTTGTTACTCCTTCACGCAAAAACTACTGCACGGATTTGGCTGAAATTTGGAATGGAGATACATTATACACTGGATTAACGCATAGGCTAGTTTTTATCCCGGAAAATCAAAGAGTTCCCACGGGATTTTGAAAACGTAAATCCACGCGGACGAAGTCGCAGGCATCAGCTAGTGTCAAATATTTTCACTTTTTCCATTTTTACCGGTTATGCGCGATAGTGAGTCGATTCGATTCATCTTTTTGGTTGTTACCATATCGGGAATCACTTACACTTCTTCAAGTTGACTAACTGAGTCAGCGGTGTAAAAGTCCAGGGTTCGAGTCTGATCCGATCAATTTGAAAAACCGGTCAACTGCGATTCGGACACTGGAACAATCTAATGGCATACGTTTTTGGACTTAGCAGTACCCCTATTATAAATGTGAAAGTGTGTTTGTTTGTTGGTTTATTGGTTTGTTGGTTAGTCCTTCAATCACGTCGCAACGGAGCAACGTATTGACGTGATTTTTTGCATGGGTATAGTCAAAGACCTGGAGAGTGGCATAGGCTACTTTTTATCCCGTGAAATTAAAGAGTTCCCACGGGATATTTAAAAAACCTCAATTCACGCGTACGAAGTCGCGGGCATCAGCTAGTATCTACATATAGTTATTTTGTTTTTATGAGAGAGTATCAGATGTATTTATCGTACAAAATGTCGAAAAAAATACGTAACCCGGAATACGGAACCCTCGGCGCGCGAGTCTGACTCGCACTGGGCCGGGTTTTTAAACAACAATTAAATATCACTTGCCTTAACAGTGAAGGAAAACATCGTGAGGAAACCTGCATTCATAGAGTTCTCCCCATAATGTTCTCAACGGTGTGTGAAGTCTCCCAATCCGCAAATGGTCAGCGTGGTAGACTATGGCCAAAACCCTTCTCACTCTGAGAGAAGATCCGTGCCAAGCCGGCGATGGGTTGATCATGATGATCCATACTAATATTATAAATGCGAAAGTGTGTCTGTCTGTCTGTCAGCCTTTAACGGCCCATCTGTTCAACCGATTTTGACGAAATTTGGTACAGATATATGTACCGGGGAAGGACATAGGCTACTTTTATCCCGGAAAATCAAAGTTCCCGCGGGATTTTTAAAAACCTAAATTCACGCGGACGAAGTCGCGGGCATCAGCTAGTCAATAATCATAATTTACCTACCTGTGTCGCTTAAGTTTTTTTTTTTTAAAGAATATTAGCCATGTTAAATGACTAATAATCCCCTTTCCTCTCCAATTAAGCGTCAGGCTTGTGCTAGGAGTAGGTACGACAATAGTGCAACGGGCGGGTTTTGAACCGTCGACCTTTCGGTTTTCAGTCCACTCCTATACCGGTTGAGCTATTGAGGCTTTTAGTTAGTTTATCGGCGCCCGTATTTCCCCACTTTCACTTCCTTTCCGCAGAGGAACGAGGTCGCGTGTGTCATCTTTGAGAACACAGTTGTCGGAACAGAACACAGTATGCTTTTAGCTTATTCATATTTTAATTCGGACTTTTTCCTTTACTTGTGCTTTAAGGTGACGCAGTAGGTACGCCCGACCGAAATTAGCAGCGCACGTGGGTAACCTGTTTGCTTTTCACTTGACATTGTATTAGAAAGGTATTCTCACTCTGGGAGGAGACCCATGCCACAGAATATATTATAATGCCCATGCTCTGTAGCCGACAACGATGAGTTGATCATGATGATGATGATGAAATTAAAATTCTTTAATCTCTATTATTGATTAATCACAAATGGAAATGATTGATCTCCAAAACTAATGGCGTATGAGTCATTTGGTTAAGTATGCCAATGTCCTAAGCTGACGCAGAACGGTTTTCACCTACGTTATGTAAAACTAGCTGATGTCTAAGACTTCGTTCGCGTGAATTTAGGTTTTTAAAATTCCTGTGAGAACTCTTTGATTTTAAAAATAGCCTTTGTCACTCTCTAGGCTTTTAACTATAGGTACCCAAGCAAAAAATCACGTCGCTCCGTTGCGACGTGATTGAAGGACAAACCAATAAGGGGGCGTCCATAAATTACGTGAGATGTTTAAGGGGGGGAGGGGGTCGAGTCAAATCTCATCTAAACTTACGTTGGAGACAGGGGGGTCTCGGCAAATATCACGCAATTTTTTTTCTGTTTGAAACAAAAAAAAAATTATACTATTTTGGTCCATTTAATCCAGATTGTACATGCTTAAGATTTAATCTTAAGTGTAATCGTAATACGATTTAAGTCTTCTATTGTTAAATTTTTATTACACTTATAACTCTCAGTAATATTATTGTCTAGTCAATATACTAGTCTTAACAGCTAGTCGTAGATAAAAGCACGAAGCAATTTTTTTTTCTTTTTACAATAACAATCCAACGCGTTTACGTAAGAAACCCACATTACCAAAAATCTCACGTGAGATTGGGGGATGGGGGAGGGAGTTGAATAAAATCTCACGACATCTTACCAGGGGGGGAGGGAGGGACAGAAGATTCAAAAAAACACCTCACGTAATTTATGGACTAAAGTAACAAAACAATAACGTAAAGTACGTAAGATTTATATGAGAGATTTATATAAGATTTATATGTATATCTCACGGACGGCTATTATACTCACGTGTTTAGTCGATGTTAGTCCGACTAGTTTCGAACTCATCCGGGTTCCTTTTTCAAGAAGTCAGTTCGCGCACGCGTCGCGGTTGAGACTCTAAAATACTCAAGATTTTATCGTTGAACTAGAGGACACAACCCCTCATCCCTGATGCTGTAAGGAATTGAATTCCTAAATCGTGCTGATCCCATGGGATTTTTAAGAATCTTAAATAAAATAAGTTTAAATGTTTTACTAGTTACCTTGCATCCCGGGGACGGGCTACTACGGATAGGATACTTTTTGTCCTAGAAAATCAAACGTACCCACGGGATTTTTAAAACCTATCCACGCGGGCGAAGCCGCGGGTGTAATCTAGTCTAGAATAAATAATATTTTTTATTCAGATACATGTTAGCCCTTGACTGCAATCTCACCTGGTGGTAAGTGATGATGCAGTCTTAGATGGAAGCGGGCTAACCTGGAACAGGTATGGCAGTTTTTATTAAAGCTCCTGCGGCCTGCCCCTTTGGTTTCTACACGGCATCGTACCGGAACGCTTAATCGCTTGGCGGCACAGCTTTGCCGGTAGGGTGGTAACTAGCCACGGCCGAAGCCGACCAGACCAGACCACAAATATAGAAATGATAAAATTCCAAATCCCTGCCAGGAATCGGGACCTCCCACTAATAAGACCACAGTGCTTACCATTGCGCCAGGGAGGTCGTCAAAACGATGACATTGTAACAAAATTTATTTCACGGATTATTACAATAAAACTATAAAACTTAAAGCTAGCCTTATCTAATTACTATATAAATCATGACCGCGTGGAATGGTGCCAAGAATACTGGCTGCATTTCCGCGCTGGACAGCCAGGCTGATCCGTTGCGCAAAAAATGAGCCAGCCCTTCTGTCACCAGATGAGGCTATTAATCGCGGTGAAATGTCTCGTAAAAAAATTTTAGCACTAAGACTCCATGGCCCCAGGGTCTCCACGGCAAACGGCACAAAAATGTAACTCTCTATAAGAGAGGCATACTTGCGCCGCTTGCCGTTTTCAGCTGTTTCTGCTGCGGCTCCCGGTCTTGATGCTGTCTTCCTGATATGACACGGGGCCAATGTGTCAACGCAAGTTGCGTCCCACATTAGCGCCCGTCCCCGTTCCCAGGGAACCAGCGTCAATCCATCAGGTCTCTTGCCATCATCCCGACTAATCCCTGCCGGCTCAATGAGCGCAGGAATATTTATGGTGGCAAGAGCTCTTTTAATTGTATCGTTAAGAGAGCCATGCCTAAACAGCCTACCAGAGCTCCTTTGGCAAGAGAGTCCGTGGATTCACGGATTATTACATATGATGTTATGATGTTGGCTACACCTATTATGATAAAATTTAGACAATTATAATCAGGCTATTGACCCTTGCACATGGCGACATTGGGCGCATCGCGCGTGGCTATATCGTGTGCGAGGGGATCATCATCATCATCACGATCAACCCATCACCGGCTCACTACAGACCACGGGTCTCCTCTCAGAGTGAGAAGGGTTTTGGCCATAGTCTACCACGCTGGTCATATGCGGATTGCGAGGGGATATTGTTTGATAATTAAGTAAGTAAGTAATTACACACATAAGACGCACATATAACTCCGAAAAGTTAGAGGTGCGTGCCCGGAATCGCACCCCCAACCTCCGATTAGGAGGCGGACGTCCTAACCACTAGGCTAGCACAGCTTCAGGCATCATCTAGATTCTAGGCAATGATAATCCTGCAATCTAGTTTAGAAAGGTCAAAACAACCAGAAATTATGCAAATGGGTTTTTAATTAACAAACTTGATGCTTTCATGATTAGAATTTTTACTTCTATCAAATGTAGGTATCATCATCATCATCATCGTGATCAATCAGTTTGTTGTGGGCTCTTCTCAGACCTGGGCGCGTTTGGAACCCTCATAGCTTTAGTTTTAAGTAGGTACGTATTAATTATCACCACTATGTCATCTTACAAATAAAAACTATGACAATCAGGAAGCGTAAAATTTTACCTATTCTGAATAAATAATTTGAGTTTGAGTTTGAGTTTGAAATCCTAGCAGCCTCACGTGCACAGAGTACTGGTCTCTTCTTGGTATGGGAAGAGTTCGGCCGTAGTCCGCCAGGCTGCCTAAGTGCGGATTAGATAGGATCACTTTGTTCAGTTAACACAGTGATCCTATAAGAGTTCCGTTTTTCCTTTTGAGACACGGAACCCTAAAAATGAAAAAGTTAAGGAAGTATGACGTTTTAATATTTTGGGGAATTTCGCCCTCTCACTGATTTTCAAAAATACTACTCGATCGAAGCCGGGACATTTCAGCTAGTATACTTAGTTCTTGCATTTCACGAAGGCCACTGACTCATGCTTGTGTTTAAGTTCGATTCCTGGCAGGGGTTTGGAATTTTATAATTTCTAAATTTCTGGTCTGGTCTGGTGGGAGGCTTCGGCCGTGGCTAGTTACCACCCTACCGGCAAAGCCGTGCCGCCAAGCGATTTAGCGTTCCGGTACGATGCCGTGTAGAAACCAAAGGTGTATGGGTTTAATAAAAACTGCCATACCCCTTCCGGGTTAGCCTGCTATCATCTTAGACTGCATCATCACTTACCATCAGGTGAGATTGCAGTCAAGGTCTAACTTGTATCTGAATAAAAAATAAATAAAAATAAAGTCGTATCGGTATACGTAAGGTACACTATAAATGTGTGCGTTTGACAGCGCTTTCCCGCGACTGATTGGTCCGACATGCACGCACACTTACGCAATGACCATGTAAACGACGTCACCACCAGTAAAGTTCACTAGCCTTCGTGAATTGCAAGAACTGTAATAATATAGTAGTGGGGCGTTGCAATATTCATTCATCAAAACTAAAACGCGTTGAATTCTTTTAAATATAAGTTTTTGGGTGCCATATTAAAGACTTCAACGCGCGTCATGATAATAAATATTGATTTTAGTTTTTTTAATTTATTGCTTTTTATTCAGTTCTATTTATTTCTTTCTTACGTATTTATTACATAAAATATTGTATATTACTTATAGCTCTGACTTTTCGGCGTCTTATATCTTTAGAAAAATATGTTTCTGAACTTATAATATAGTATGCATTGAGGTAAATAATCAGTCTGTGATAGTATGTGAGTAATTGGAATTTCATTGTTTGATGTTTGATTTGATCGTCTAACGCCATCTATCTCAAATCAATTGATTTGTATAACCTGTTTCATCAATAACAAAATAGATGTCGCTACATTACAATAAAGCCAAATGCTATTTCAGAATACTTATTTCGTAGGAATTCTTGATCTTGGAATAGTAATGATTTTTTTTCACAGTTCGAGAATTATTATAATATTATACTTAGTATAGATCCATCGTTGACTTATGATTAATATTTACAAACATGCGGATTTTTTACATCTCATACGAATGTTAGTTTTTTATAAATTGAATTGCGATTCTTTTTAAAATGAGGGGATAATATAATAATACAAAAAGATATTTAATTAGTAAAAAGATTTACTGATTTAATATAGGTAGGTAAGTATATTTAATTTCTGCGCAAACTGCGCGAGCGTTTTGACCGTCAATCGAGCATCGCTTAGCGAGTTTTTTTCTTTAGTAGCTGCGACAAACTAATGAAGAGAGAGTTCTCGTCGGTATTTGTATAGAGTCAGCGATCAACTATTAATACATTTATCTTTTTTAGTGACACGGAATCATACGATCGATTTGATTGTACGTTTCGAGCTAGTCGCTTCGTGGTCGCCGCTCGAACAAATGCCATATTATGATACGACATACCCCGAATCTTGTGAAACTCATCGTTTCCAAAAAAAAAAATTATTTCAAAAAATTTAAATATTTTTGTTCAATTAAAATTCACACACTTTTGAATCGTCAAATGCATCTATCACTGGATCGGAATGCCTTTCCTACCGAGAAGAATCAGCAAGAATGCTTTCAATGTTATTAACATATTTTTGTCTTTTGTTACAGGTCCAGTGCCCCTAGCTAGGAATATAAGACACTTGCCGTGCATATCAAGAAGTACAGGCCAAGAAGGGCTATGTATGTTCGCGATAGACTGCCTCAAAACCAACGGGACACATCTAGGAACGTGTATAGACAGATTTTACTTCGGCTCCTGCTGCCAGATAGCCGATAAAACAACCTTACCACAGATTGTCGGTAATAATATAGAAGATAACTCAATAGACAGTGCCAATTTTGTTCATCCTCTAACAGAAGACAAAGTTCACAGCACCGTCAGTAAAATTCCCGACGCTGTGTACCCAAATAAACATGACACTGGGATAAATAAAGTGACAGTAACAAATAATAATAAAGTAACTAGTAAATATGGTAACAAACCTGTCACTGAAGCAATATCAACAGATAAGACAACAACAGTTGAAGAACGTACAGAACCAAATGTTATAGAAACTAAATCAGAAGAACCGACCACGCTTAGCAATAAAGTAGTAAATGAAAATGATGATCCTAAAATACAAACAGACACAACCATAACAAAAGAAACTTTAACGACCCAACCAACTAAACTTAATGATGCTACAGAAATACCAGTCAAACTTTTTACTTTTCAAACTGTATCTAACGATGTTGGAACCGGAAAACCAGAAGCTTCAAAACCTACAACAGAATCTGTAATCACCACTGAACAGGCAACCTCAGAAAAACCAATAAAACCTACGAGAAAACCAATCAAGCCTACTTATAAACCAAGACCAACGTACAGACCAAATAATTTCACGAGACCTACGCATATAAGTATCAAACCTAGACCTACGAAACCGATCTTACCGTTCAACACTACCAGAAAACCTCCATACAGACTACCTCCAAAAAGACCGTCTACGAAAAAACCTCTACCTATACCACCAAGATTAAATATTACAATTTTACCACCATCCACTAGCAACGGACCACTTTTTACACGACCGTCTGTGTCAACAATCACTTATATTAACACAACATCATCAAAACCAGAGGAAACACCACCAACTACTGTATCTACGACAGTAACAACATTACCACCTAGTCCGACAACAACAGTATCGACTACAACAACAACCACACAAATGCCAACAACAACAACAGAAAAAATGATAGAAACAACAGAAAGTATTGCTACAGAAACAGCTTTACCAATATCTTCACCTTCAACAGAAATCATAACTGAAAAAGCGACAACAACGACAGTGATGGATAGAACTTCATCAACAACAGTAAAAGATACATTAACAACAACATTACAAGATAAAGTAACAACTACGACAACAGTTAAAGATAAAATAACAACAACAACAGAACTCACAGAAACAGAACCAACTGTAGAACCGTCTAAAGAAATTGTAACAGAGAAAGATATACCACAAGAACCAATTACAGACAACGTTACTTTACAAGAGGAGGTTACGGAAAAAGAGACCTTAAGACCAGTGACTGAAGTTGAAATTCCTAAAACAACAAAACCTTCGTCGTCTACAGATTTTCCGCCTTTTATGACTTGGACGAACGCTGTGGAAGACTCCAAAGTTCCTGCCGCTACTACGCCTACTTCTAAGCCTACTACTACGCCTACTACTACGCCTACTACTACGCCTACTACTACGCCTACTACTACGCCTACTACTACGCCTACTACTACGCCTACTACTACGCCTACACCAGAAGGTAAGTTTTTGTCTTATACAGGGTGTAACCAGAACGCTAGCAAAAACTTAGCGTTATTGACCTAAACACAATCCAATACCAATAACCATTTGCCTATTTTGTAGTTTTAGTGGTTTAGTATTTTACAAACCCGCAATATATAGCGTGCAAATCTCGGGTCAATGACCCACCTACGGCGTAGCATTGACTTCGAGTGGCCTACATACACAACGTTCGTTGACCCCTAGCGTCAGTCAGATGTTTTATTTGCAATATATCGTGAACTTTTACAAAATATAGGATTTTTTTATTTATTTTTCACGATATTTTTTTTGTGGTATCATATCAGTAATCTTCTATAATAAGAATAAGAATAAGAATAATTTATTTTGAATAATATAAAAATGAATCACTAAATGTGATCTCGCAAATCTCGAGAACCGCTGAACCGATTTCGCTAATTCTTTTTTTATAATATTCCTTGAAGTACGAGGATGGTTCTTACGGAGAGAAAGATTTAATTCAACCTCCCCTTCAATTTTCTAAACTCCACCCGAGCGAAGCCGGGGCGTGTCAGCTAGTCTTTATTGTAAATGAGGTGCCATTGTGGAGTCCCATAAAAATATGAAGTCTAGACGATTCGCGCAGCTAAAGCTAATTGGCACCGGCACCAAAAAGTATTATTATGGAACTATATTAACTCTTGTATACATAATATATTCGGTAATAAATTAAATTATTTTTCAATTTTTAGTGTTTATGTAACGAAGTCGGTTTTTTTTTTTTTTGTAAAAAAATTTTATTTCACAATTTTTTGTGGCCCCATGGAATTATGCTATGACTGGTTAAAATCTACTGTTTACTAAGCTATTACACTGATCGCGAGCAATTTACTCTTATCCGTTGAGGAGTTCCAGTATCTATCTTCGAAGATGTTCATCAGATCTTCACCAAATTGAAATGGGACCAATTTTGAAGTATACCCTTTCAAACAAAATAGAATTTTCAAAATCGGTCCAGGCGTTTTTGAGTAATCGGGGAACATACATTAAAAAAAAAAAAAAAAAAAAAAAAAAAAAAAAAAAGATTCCGACGAATTGAGAACCTCCTCCTTTTTTTGAAGTCGGTTAATAATTAAATAATGCAGGAATGGGGAGCAAAATTTAATTTAGGTAACTACACGCAGATATTTTACAAGAGTTTAGTGTACCCACAAGAGTTTACACAGTAAAGTACCCAAACGTATTTGGTATACCCGAAAAGTTTAGATTTGCAAGTGAATACGATATTATTGCACATTTAAATTCATTGCATTACTCGATGGACTAAGAGCCAGCGTGTGCCAGACCTTCGTTATTTTATAAAAGCTGAAATTTTCCCTACGTATTGTCGCCAACACAGAATCAGCGACTATGAAGTTTGTATCATGGTGACTTTGGCAAATAATAGGTAACAAAGACGTATAAAATCTTTTGCCAACGAATAAAGTCTATTTTTTCATTTATTTTTTCGGAATATTATTAGAAATCACGTCATGCATTGCCAGACACAGTATCGTGGCAACCCCCTGCCAAAAACCCTTAAAGTTTAACAATTTATTAAACTTTAAGGGCGTCTGGCAGGGGATTGCCACGAGGAAAATATAAAAAAAATTGACTTTATACTTTGAGGTAAGATTTTTTACACCTTTATTACCTGTTATCTCCCAAAGCCATCATGATCCAAACAAACTTTCCTCCCAGTGTTACAATACAGGTATAAAATCACAAAGCTTTTATAAAATCACACAGGTCTGGCTCGCGCTGGCTCTCTCTCTATAAGAAACGGGTCAAAAAACTGCTAATTATATCAACTTATATACCAGAAATAAAGATAACATCTCGAATTGTTAAGTGCTACGTTTTATAGCTGTGATAGCCTTAGCCTTAGGCTGTGGCCTTAGGTTAGAACGACGCCTCCTAAAAGGGTCGGGGGTTCGATCTCGGTCAGACACTTCTAACTTTTCGGAGTTATGTGCGTTTTAACCATATTTAACTAATTAAATATCAATTTCTTTAACGGTGAAGGAAAACATTGTGAGGAAACCTGCATGCCTGAGAGTTCTCCATAGTGTTCTCAAAGGTGTGTGAAGTCTGCCAATACGCACTTGGCCAGCGTAGTGGACTATGACCCTTCTCATATTGAGAGAGTGCTCTGGGTTGATCATGAATCATGATTTGCTGCGTTTAGCGACTTTATAATGACCGTACTTAAGTAGATAATAGGTTTATTTCAAGTACACAGTGCCTTAGGGTCATGGCACATTGCCGCACGAAACGCTAAGGCAGGAAAGAAATCTATGAATCAATCGAAAGCATTCGATAAAATACTTCCAATAATTACGAATGAGTCAAAACTTTCCAAGAATTCGGAACAGATGACTAAGATGACTTTGTGTTAGATAAATAAGTATACAGTGTAGACACTGACCTTTTCTAAGTTCTATTACATGTACGCTGGACCTGCAAATGCCGATTTGTTTTTAAAGCAACTTGATTTGCGTCATTTTGGCGCTGATAGCAGCAGTGAGCATAGAGTAGGGTAGGATGTATAGTCCGCGACAGGTTGAGATGGCAATCGGGGTATGAGGCGCTGGGACACCCAGCACACCCGCACGTCACCTGCGTTTGCCCGCACCGGGTCACTGACTACTCGACCTGTCGCGTAGGTACTCTAAATATATAAAAGAAAAAGGTGACTGATTGACTGACTGATCTAATCTATCAACAGACAGCTCAAACTACTGGACGTATCGGGCTAAAATTTGGCACGCAGATAGCTATTATGACGTAGGCAACCGCTAAGAAAGGATTTTTAAAAACTCAACCCCTAAGGGGGTGAAATAGGGGTTTGAAATTTGTGTAGTCCACGCGGATGAAGTCGCGAGCATAAGCTAGTATAATATATGAGGGGAGCGTCATGTGAGCGTACTCGGAACTAAATGTTATCAACATGGTGTCAACACGAAGACCATTTTGATACAGCGTCAATTTAAATTCCCGGTACGATCGGTGGGGCGCTTCGAATCGGCACATAAATAACTGTAATTTTGTATGGCACATCTCTTCCAGCGTACTTTGTAGATAGGTATATTATCCATGTCCATTGCCGTGTGTAGATAATGAATACATTTCAACACCTTATACCTACCAGTGAATGGCCATTGATCTTTGCGTGGGTGAAATTAAAAAAAATAAAAGGCGGTCAAACTGTAATTGTCTACAATCTGTATGTAGGTAATAAATAATAATTGATAGGTATGTTCTTAATTGAAGTTCTTAAAAGTTATACCCAATTGCTTGATCCATTTTTAGGGTTCCGTACCTTAAAAGGCAAAAAGGAACACTAGTAGGGTCACAATATGTTTTCCGCCTGTCTGTACTCACTCTGTTTGTCCGTATGTCTGTCAAGCAAGACCCTCTTTCTCAGGAATGCGTGGAGGTATCAATTAATACTTAACTCCAAAGGGGGCGTCCATAAATTACGTGAGATGTTTAAGGGGGTGAGGGGGTCGAGTCAAATCTCATCTAATCTTACGTTGGAGAGTGGGGGTCTCGGCAAATATCACGCAATTTTTTTTCTGATTGAAACAAAAAAAATTATACCATTTTGGTCCATTTAATCCAGATTGTACATGCTTAAGATTTAATCTTAAGCTTAATCGTAATACGATTAAGATGATATTCTATTGTTACATTTTTCTTACACTTATAACTCTCAGCAATATTGATTACTAGTCTTGACTAGTCTAAATAAAAGCACGAAGCAATTTTTTTTTCTTTTTACAATAACACTCCAACGCGTTTACGTAAGAAACCCACATTTTGAAAAATCTCACGTGAGATTGAGGGATGGGGGAGGGGGGTTGAATAAAATCTCACGACATCTCACCAGGGGGGGAGGGAGGGTCAGAAAATCCAAAAAAAAACAGCACACGTAATTTATGGACGCTCCCAAAAGGTCTGAATCCCGATAGTGGCGTCTAACCATTAGGTACTGCTGTCGAAAGTGAACAGAATTTCACCTCAACAATAAATACAGATACTCCGTTGACCCGGCTCTGCTCGTCTTCGACCTAGATACGTGACAGGGATGCGTAGACAAAACGATTTTTAGTTTAGCACGCAAGACTACTTTCGTCTTTCTCTATTGGAGTAGACCTTTTATTTTTAACCGACTTCAAAAAGAAAGTTTCTCAATTCGATACGTATTTTTTCCATTTAATTTTGGTCAGACAGACGTGCGTACTGCGTAGGCGTATAAAAGTTTTTTTTACAAATTTTTTTACACAAAGTTTTCGAAATATTATAACGCGTGCAAAATGAGATTTCACTCGCCATTTTAACTTTGTGTCAACTGTCATGTCAAAAGTACGATTTTACTAGGTACTCATTTTAAAGGTGAATCGTACTTTTGACATGACAGTTGACACATAAAGTTAAAATGGCGAGTGAGTTCTCAATTTGTACGGACTAGAAATCGGTAGTTTATTTTATAAAATACTAGCTGCCCTGGCGAACTTCGTTCCGCCTAAGAGTCGATTAAAATTTTTTAAATTTTTCTCTCCGTAAGAACCATCCTCGTACTTCAAGGAATATTATAAAAAATAATTAGAGAAATCGGTTCAGCTGTTCTCGAGATTTGCGATCAGCAACACATTTAGCGATTCATTTTAATATATAGAGATGTAGGTACCTACTAGCTAATTCCATACCTAGGTAGGTACATAATATACACCTACGGTCTACATAATATTTATAGCTTTTAAGTTATTCTGGATAAAGTAGCTTTCTAATGATGAAGAAATTATTAAAATAACTTAACAGTAATTTCAGAGAAAAAGTGAGTAGGAATTGAATGAATCATTGAATAAAATTACTTAACTTTAACTTAAAAACTTTGCAGACGTATGGTCACCAATAACGCCACCAGAAGGATGGATCTTAATATCTACGATACAACCGAAACCGGAAACAACATCAACAACAACAACAACAACAGAAACCCCAACAACAACGACACAATCTACAACAACCACGACCACGGAGCAACCGACAACAATCGTTGAAACATCATCAGTTGAAACAACAAAGATTACAACACCAGTATTGACGGAACCAACAACAATTTCAACAACGACAACACAAGCGTTGCCTGTAACAGAAGCTCCCATACTAGAGTTCACGGTTAACGTAACATTGTCACCAACAGTTCCTACTACAACTTCTAGTATTGGACTGACATCTAGTCCGATTTCAAATGTAACTGAGCCTTCTAACAAGACTGAGAGTTCATCCGTGTCTACTACTGGAACCGGTAAGTTTGATTATTGAGATTTATAATCAATCTATCTGTAACGTATCGATGAGGGAAGCACCGGTACCAGACTTCATGGTAACGTAACATTGTCACCAATAGTTCCAACTGCAACTTCTAGAGTTGGATTGACAACATCTAGTCCGATTTCAAATGTAACTGAGCCTTCTAACAAGACTGAGAGTTCATCCGTGTCTACTACTGGAACCGGTAAGTTTGATTATTGAGGTTTATAATCAATCTATCTGTAACGTATCGATGAGTTACTTAGCAACGCTTTTATTAAGATTAGATACGATACCAGTATTAACGGAACAACTAACAGCAATAATTCAACAACGCAAGTGTTGCCTATAACGTTGCCAGTTCCTACTACAACTTCTAGTGTTGGATTTACAACATTTAATCCTATTTCAAATGTAACTGAGCCTTCTAACAAGACTGAGAGTTCATCCGTGTCTACTACTGGAACCGGTAAGTTTGATTATTGAGATTTATAATCAATCTATCTGTAACGTATCGATGAGGGAAGCACCGGTACCAGACTTTATGGTAACGTAACATTGTCACCAATAGTTCCTACTGCAACTTCTAGAGTTGGATTGACAACATCTAGTCCGATTTCAAATGTAACTGAGCCTTCTAACAAGACTGAGAGTTCATCCGTGTCTACTACTGGAACCGGTAAGTTTGATTATTGAGGTTTATAATCAATCTATCTGTAACGTATCAATGAGTTACTTAGCAACGCTTTTATTAAGATTAGATACGATACCAGTATTAACGGAACAACTAACAGCAATAATTCAACAATGCAAGTGTTGCCTATAACGTTGCCAGTTCCTACTACAAGTTCTAGTGTTGGATTTACAACATCTAATCCTATTTCAAATGTAACTGAGCCTTCTAACAAGACTGAGAGTTCATCCGTCTCTGCTACTGGAACCGGTAAGTCTATTTACTGCAGTTTATAATCAATCTATCTATAATCTGTCGATAAGTTAAAATGTCTCAGTTGCGTCCAATACCCGGGATCATTCCTGACCCGGATTGTGCCGCTGGATTTTTTAGTGGGTATCCTGTGGCAGCGCCAATGAGAGTCCCCCATTCCATACGGGATGCGTAAGTGCATTTTCTCCAGCGAAAAAAAGGTATAGTATGGCAACCTTGTTATTAAGATTACGACACCAGTATTGACGGAACAACCAACAACAATTTCAACAACAACGCAAGCGTTATCTGTATATAGAAGTACCGTTAGAGGTCAGTACCTACCTCTAACCTTTTGGAGTTATGTGCGTTCTAAGCAATTAAATATTATTTGCTTTAACGGCGAAGAAGAATCATGATAGGTATAATGTTCATTCAAATGTTCATAATGTTCAGCGTAGTGGACTAGGACCTAAACTCATTCTCATTCAAGTCTCATTCTGAGAAGAAACCCATGCTCAGTAGTTTCACGATGGATTAAAATGATAGTTTATTGAATTTTTTCAGAAGACCAAGCTACTCAATCTGCCAATGTAACGTCAGAAGATCCTACCACACCTGCTTCTACCTCGACCGTCTCTACCACCACCGAGTCCTACAATATGTCCAATTACAAAGAAGGTATGTAGAAAGTATACTTTATTCTGATTAGGAAACTTAGGCTTAAGACACATTGCCGGAGACTGGAGAGTCAAAGCGACGCGTTTTACGCTACAAAATAAATTGAAAGCCTACCGCCGTGTTTTGACAGTTACAGCAGTGCGACGATTCTAATTTAATTTTCTGTCAATCTCACAGTGAGAGTTTCACTATATTTTATTTTATTTTTATTATAAAGGCACACAAAACAGGTTTCAACTATAAATGGTCCAAATAAAAATAAAAAACAATAGATTAAGATCTAAGCGGTAACCCTTAATAATATGTGTACACAACAATTCTTAAATAAATATATGCACTAACTAACTGATAAGATACAATTTATAAAAACACAGAAAAAAGAAATACAAGAAAATTAACTATGAAAAATATACTTAAAGTGGAGAAGATGCAAAATGTTGATAAATATGTTTGAATATGTATGACTATAAGCTAAAATGCGGAATTTCAGCAAGAATACCATAAATTCAGTCAGTTACAAAAATGGCCATTGTAACACTGATAGATAATAATCACAACTAAGTCTGCGGTCCAGGTGGGAGCGGGTGCGTCCTGCGAGGCAGCCAGCATGTAAAACAAACTCTTATATTTACAAGAAATTGGTAGGAAGACACGCGGACGCGTCCTAATCGAGAGCGGGTCGGAGAATATGGTATCGCGCCCGCTGGCCGCCCCCAGCATGCATCCGCTCTTAGCTGGGCCGCAGACTTATGAGTATGTGCGTTTTTTTTAAATAATGAGATAGAGTTGTAGTGAAAATACAGTTCAGTTTACTTTGTAACATTTTAGAAAATACGCGTCACTTCGCTTCGACTCTGCTGCAATGTGTCTTGATCTTAACCTTACCTAACTTGTTACAGTAAATATTTGAGTGGTGATAATTCTTTTTTACTTTCATGCTAGTCATTAAAAATCAATTTACTATTTTTTACACGAGAGATACTTACATTCCAAGATAAAAAGTTAAGTGATAAAATCTAATTACTTGTTCTAAGAAACAAGATTTTTATCTTTCAAAATGAGACACTGGGACTCGTACCTCACTCCATACGCGCACCATACAAGCGTTAGGCTGAGACCACAATACTGCGATGCGACGTCGCGTGTTCGTAAAAATCTACGACTCTTTTCGACTAAGACTACGAGATTTTCGATGCGGTGCCGCACCGTACAAACTTGCGAATTGCGATGCGACGACGTATTCCTGTTCAGTCGGTGTCATAGATTATTAACCTGAAATAGATGTGCCTACATCTCACGTCAAATTTATTTCTTAGAAAGCAGCTCCATCTAGTGTTCATAGTTAAAATAGTCCACACCTCTCTGTGTGCCATTCTGTGCTGTGTGTGTAGAAGTAGCATCCGTGTCGTGAGGTCCATGGCTCACTAAATTGATGGTAAAAGTTTTCTCGTACGATGCCGTAAGCGATGAAATTTTGCGTTGCGTCAACGCATCGGCATGTCGCACTGCAGTGTTGTGGCCTCGCCCTAAGTAGGTTCTCATTTATACCAATAACAATTGGTATTTAAGCTTTCGGTTAAAAATAATAAAATACGTACTTATTTAACGATTTTTGAATATTCTACTACCAAGGGGGTTAAATAGGGGATGAAAGTTTGTACGAAACTCCGTCATTTATCAAGTTATTTGCATGATAATTGGTATTTGGGTTTTCGGTCACAAATGAAGTGTTTCAGGAATTTTGGAAATTCAACCCCATCTCGATTTTCTAAATTCCACCCAAGCGACATCAGACGAGTCGCAGGGAGCCGGAAGTCCCTACAAGAGACCTATGTCCAGCTGTGGACGTCTATTGGTTGATGATGATGATGATGATTGATGATGACCCGAGCGAAGCCGGAGCAGGTCAGGTAGTTAAGTATGTACTACATGCGGGGTACTAGGTACGCGTTCAACGCGAAATAATGTGTGATCACCTTTATTCTATAAACTTGTAATGATATAGTTAGCAGTGATCATTATAAGATGTCATGAGATGAGTTTTTTTTGCTAATATTTTATTTAAGCCTGTCATTTTCCTTTTATCGGTTTTTTGTTCATTTACAAAAAGTATCTAACTAGGTACCTACTTAGAAGTTATAAGTAGTCTGCAAAAAACTTATTAGTTACCTACATTTTTTAATTAATTTGGATAACTTTTAAAGATAATTTATAGGTACTACTTTACATAGAATATTTAATAAATAAATATATATATAATATATATATAATTTTTTTAAACAAATAAATATAATACATACCTATACCTAATGTTTTTCGGCGTGTGGTTAACCACCCATTATCTTATAATTGTTATAAGATATACATACATAATAATATAATATATGTATAGGATATAATTACACAAATATTTATAATTGTTTTTATGCCGCAACACGTTTAAAATTAGCAGTAATTC
Organism: Maniola hyperantus; assembly: GCF_902806685.2. NCBI lineage: Eukaryota > Metazoa > Arthropoda > Insecta > Lepidoptera > Nymphalidae > Maniola > Maniola hyperantus. The sequence continues at coordinate 2,945,949 of NC_048562.1, forward strand.
GCAATCATTACTATTTTATATACTTACTCGTATACATCTCTATAATATAAAAATAAATCACTAAATGTGTTGGTCATCGCAAATCTCGAGAACAGCTGAACCCCGATTTCGCTAATTATTTTTTTATAATATTCCTTGAAGTACGAGGATGGTTCAAGCGAGGCTGATTAGCAACAAAACTTGCAGAAGTTGAATTCCGCCAGCTATTTCTACCGTGTCAACAATCACGTCAAGCTCACTTCCGCAAGTTTTGTAACTTGCTGGACTTGCCGCAATTCACAAAATATGTATGTACATGTGTACATACATATATTGCTCGTAGTGTAAACAGTTCTGCAAGTACTTGCGGAATAACTTGCAAGAAGTTCTTGCTAGTCTAAACCTCGCTTTACGGAGAGAAAAATTTAAAAAATTTGAATCGACTGTTAGGTGGAACGAAGTTCGCCAGGGCAGCTAGTTTATTATATAAAATAGCTAATTTATTTTTGTAGGTAGGTACCTTGTAGGTACCTACTTTAGTTTATGAAACGAAAATTAATATTGTACCTTAGGGTTCCGTACCTCAAAAAGATAAAAGAAACCCTTATGGGATCACTTCGTTGCCTGTCTGTCTGTTTATCTGTCTGTCGTGTCTGTCAAGAAAACCTATAGGTAGGGTATTTCCCGTTGACCTGGAATCATGAAATTTGGCAGGTAGGTAGGTCTTATAGCACAAGTAAAGGAAAAAATCCAAAAACCGTGAATTTGTGGTTACATCACAAAAAAATACCAAGTGGGGTATTTACTTACCTGTAAATTCTAAAACTGTTTTTAATTATTTTTATGCACAAAAGTTTTTGATTTATCGTGCAAAATGTCGAAAAAAATACTCAAGTACGGAACTCTCGGTGCGCGAGTCTAACGCGCACTTGGCTGGTTTTTAATTCATACACAAGTTAGCCTTTGACTGCAATCTCACTTGGTGGTAAGTGATGATGCAGCTAAGATGGAAGCTGGCTACCCTGGAAGGGGTATAGCAGTTTTTTTAAAACCAACATGCCTTTGGTTTCTAGACGCCATCGTACCGGAAGCGCTAAAGCGCTTGGCGGCACGTCTTTTGCCTGTAGGATGGTAACAAGCCACGGCCGAAGCCTCCCAATAAACTAGATTAGAGAAAAACATACATAAGTAACGCCACGTGTAAAAACAGCACCAAAATGTTTTTGCTAAAATCAAACCTGAGACTCTTCGGCCCCTATCTGATAACGATACAGGCTGTAACTTGTACGGGTTCAATTTTCGGCTGGGTAAAACGAAACACGCTACTTAATTAATGAACGGGCTTAAATTCATTTAAATCGCGTGTATCACCACCATTAAATACCATCTGATGATAAAACCGAAATGTGATATCGAAAAACCAGAATGAATATCTTCAATAATTGTAAACTCAAATCGCGATCGAATATACTTACTCAAAAGTACTGAAAAATGTCATGCCGATCTCGACTGTCGTCTCACAATCGCCTCGCATTCAGGTCAAAGAACTAGCACCTGATATGTATAATTGTATAACCGCCAGGCTTTTTGTATAAACAACAATAAAAAATAACCTCGCTCGTCCAACAATGTACAAACAAAGAGTTTCTCGCGATGCTATCACACGGCCAATGCGCAAGGACGTGTTCCTGAACGTTTAATATTAAAATGATTTTTATTTAAAAAGCAAGTGAAGCGTTCCGCGTTCGAAGTTTAAAATTTTATTTGTTGCCAGTGATAGTGATAAATTAGCGTTGCTGCAAAGAGTTAGATATATATTTTTTTTCGGTATAAAACTCTATGTGAAATAATATCGTGTGATTGATTGACATCCGATTTCAATATTCGATCTATCTGTAATGTGTCGATAAGTTGTTGAGTTGAAACAACGTTGAAATGAAATGAAATGAAATGATTTATTTGTTTTAAAAGGTCTTTTTAAAATTGTGTCTTTTTAAAAACGTTGTTATTTGTCAAAAATTAAATGATCTTTTTTGACAAAAATAACAGCATTGCTAGGTAATTTATCGACACATTACTACGGATAGATTGAAAATTGTAACCCGATGTAAGCAATAAAGTGGTTAACTTATAACTTAAATTAGGTTTTTAACAGTAATAACAAAATTTAAAAGTAACAAAGTGAACAAAAGCGACAAAAACGTGTGCAATTTGTACCTAATTCGTTAATTAATTACTGTAAAATGAGTACATTAATAATACTTACTTCTTCTAAGCGGAAACCCAGTTTTGTGTTTATACAAGTGTTTAGGAACTCTAAATTGTGAATTAAATACGTGTCACTTTGGCTTTTATTAAAAGTGATCCATAAAAGGGACATTGCCCTTAAGTATATTTAAAATAAAATGCCATACCTTTTGACATTTGTTTGTGACAAATTTATTATCCAAGTATTTATCTATCCATTAATGGAGCTTTAATTTATTATAAAAATATTTTTTAAATCTAAAGTCGTATACAGATCTTTTCCGATCCTCGAAATTTTGTCTGATTTGTCATAAATTCTTCATCAAAATGTAATTTTTTTTTTTTATTAAAATAAATAAAATTGCGCAAAGGCTTATTCATATTTTAGTGTGAATAAATTTTTTCAAGACATACATACTTACATGGTTTTAGATTTTTAGTGTTAATGACCACATTATGAATCAGTGATAATTTTAGCACCTTTTACAGTTTTAGAATTACTACCTACGTACCTATTATGCGAAAGTGTGTTTGTTTGTTGGTTCGACCTTCAATCAAATTATAACGGAATAACGGATCAACGTGATTTTTTACCTGGTTATAGTTAAAGATCTGGAGAGTGACATAGGCTACTTTTTATTGCGAAAAATTATAGATATCCCACGGAAATTTTACAAACCTTAATCCACGCAAACGTAGACGCGATCTATTTTTATAGATAGCGTCTAGATATTTGTACCTACTGTCGAAATAAAAATATTTTGATTTAAATTAAGTATTTACTTACTTCTTTTTAAATTATTTATCAGTGAAGAAAACTAATTTAAGTAGGTATAATAAATTTAAGTATAATTTACTCTATCGCACTTTTTTGATACTATCTCTATGGAAACGACTGAATAAATAAAAATGTAACAAATTTTTTGAGAAAAGAACTTTCAGTGAATAAAAAAACACTTACTAAAATGTGTCTAATTTAAAACTAAAACAAACTTTTAAGATTGTATCACCACTCAGATGTTTTACAAGTTTTGTGTCATCGAACTTTTTAGTGATAAAAACCTTTTTGGTTAACAAAAATGATTATAAACTCTACGCTCATGTTGCTGGCAGTGTGTGGCCGACGTATGTGGCCCCAAGCCAGAATTGTGGGCGGAGCGAAGTCTGGCTTTGGACAGTGGCCTTGGCAGATCTCCTTGAGGCAGTATCGGACTTCCACCTACCTCCATAAGTGCGGGGCCGCCTTGCTGAATGAAAACTGGGCCATCACTGCTGCACATTGCGTTGAAAGGTAAGTCTGGCATGACATAGAATATAGATAACACTTTAGGTCCTCGAGCAAACAGTGGCCTGCACTTCATAAAGGCAGAAATGCTCTGCTTACCTTAGCAATAATAATGTCAAAAACAATTTTTGACCCATGGCAATGGTGTTTGGCATGACAGCGTTTAGTCCCTCAAACCTTGGGTTTGCAACGGATGCGGTTTGAACCGCTGACCTTTCAGAATTCAGTCCGCTCCTCAACCGTTGAGCTATTGAGGCTCATTGGGTGCGTGGTGGAAATCTACGGCCTTTTGGCTTAAAATGTTTAACCGTTGAGCTATTGGGATTTTAAACCGAGAATAAGGAAAATTTGTAATACATCTTAATTATTAAGGAAAACCCTTGCCTATAATTATTGTGCTCGTTGGTTCATCTCGATGCAACATTGACCTTACTCAAGAACGAACGAAACCTGATGACACGGTCGTATGGATCGAGCGGAAAAGTTAACCTCGATTTTTAGGGTTCCGTACCTCAAAAGTCGAAAAGTCAAAAAAGCTTATTCAAAATCCATACTTCCATACTAATATTATAAATGCGAAAGTGTGTCTGTCTGTCTGTCTGCTAGCCTTTCACGGCCCATCCGTTCAACTGATTTTGACAATATTTGGTACAGATATAGCTTGCATCCGGGGGAAGGACATAGGCTACTTTTATCCCGGAAAATCAAAGAATTCCCACGGGATTTTTAAAAACCTAAATCCACGCGAACGAAATCGCGGGCATCAGCTAGTAGGTAATAAATTACACTTTTTGACTATCAAATTGGTTGTTGCATTTGTAAGATGATGATAATATAGTGGTGATAATTTTTACATGTACTTAAAACTAAAGCTATACGAGGGTTCCAAACGCGCCCAGGTCTGAGAAGAGCCCACAACAAACTCAGCCTCAAAAGGAAACTCTTATAGGATCACTTCACACTTGTCTTTACACGCGATACTTCTCTGTGTTTCTTCTTCGGGGACTTGACCGTCAAGGGAATTAAAAGCTTTCTGTCCCATTGACCTAGAATCATGAATTAATTAAGTATTTGCCTATGTCAAAAATAAATTATTGCTCAGTGATTATTAAATAGAGGGTCTTCCAAAATAAGTAAAATCCATATCCTTTGTTAGTTTTAAGTGTAACTAATAACCATTTTAAATTGTTGATTGAACTAAATAAGCACGTCAAGTCATTGTTACGTCACCTGTAGGTATTTCATAGAAACTCGCATACCTAAGTGCGTGTTTTGACGTTTGATAAAAAGATAGGTACTGATTTGACTAGTTGTCGTATACCGGATTTGGCAGGTAGCATTGTCTACATTGTATAGCACCAGTAAAGGGGGAAAAATCGGTAAATTTGTGGTTACACATCACAAAAAAGTGTTATTTATTGTACGCTGATACGGAACCATTCGTGTGCGAGTTTGCTCGCACTTGACCAATTGTTATGGTTTTCGATTTGTTCTTTTCTTACTTGACGGTATCCAACAAGGCCAGAGAGGCAGAGACAGATCGACTAGCGGGAATTTAACGCGATGCATATGATACTGTGCGACAAGGCTCTTTTGGCACTTGAATGATATTGGAGAACAAAGGCTTAGAATATTCAAACAAGAACAAAGGTGACACTTGACGACAACGTTAGTTCCGATTTTCGCCATACGACAAAAGAGCCTTGTCTCACTGTACGAACATTTTCTTATTCCAGGGTGCCACCATCAGAGCTGTTGGTGCGTCTCGGCGAGTACGACCTGGCGAACGAGGATGAACCTTACGGGTTCGCTGAGAGGAGGGTCCAGATTGTCGCCAGCCATCCGCACTTCGACCCTGCTACCTTTGAATACGACTTGGCATTGCTCAGGTAAGAAGTTTACCCCCATTTTAGGTTTTTAGGCGCTCCTAGGCGCTCGAACACCGTAAATTGACAGCTACAGAGTCGCGATCGCAATTATAGTCAAAACGGCCGGCTAAGAGCTAAAACACGCTAAAAGCAATAAAACTTTTAAACTATAGTGTTTTATATTTTGAACAGTCCAGGTAAAGGACCACTTGCTTTAAAGCTAAAGATCTATTATATTTCCCGCAAACAATAGATTCTTTACCCGTACATAAACGTAAATCTTCTAGGTAAACGCGTCCCATCTTAGGCCACATCATCACTGTCCATCAGGTGTGATTGTGGTCAAGCGTTTGCCTCTAATCAATCTGCGTTTGTTTGGTGGTACCTGAATAAAAAGAGTAACTTATCGAGAGTTAACAGATAAATTTATTATTATTATGTATATATATATATATTTTTTTATTTTTTTTAAAGAATATTAGCCATGTTAAATGACTAATATTCCCCTTTTCTCTCCAATTAAGCGTCAGGCTTGTGCTAGGAGTAGGTACGACAATAGTGCAACGGGCGGGGTTTGTACCGTCGACCACCGGTATAGGAGTGGTTTTCAGTCCACTCCTATACCGGTTGAGCTATTGAGGCTCTAAAAATTTCTCTTGATTATGTATCTTCATGGTTAATTTCAGATTCTACGAGCCAGTAACATTCCAGCCGAACATTCTACCAGTATGCGTGCCCGATAACGACGACAATTACGTGGGCAGAACCGCCTACGTCACCGGCTGGGGACGACTGTACGACGGTAGGTTTGCAAAATTATTTTAAAAATCGATTAAATGCGAGTCGGTCATACAAACAATATTTCAAAATATGTTTTTTTTAATTCGCATGGCATCCATTTTGAAATATTTTTTTACAAAAAAACAAAAAATTACAATGTTGGTTTCTCCCTACAGCACCTACCAAAGGTTTCCTTGTGGAGATTGCTTTTTAAGCAATGAGGCCATTCGCATACAATTTTATTTAGTTAAACATAGTTTCTTTGTGTTTTATTTTTTCTTTTGTGTGCAATAAAGTTTTCTATCTATCTACCTAGTTATCTGTTGGGATCTTAAGTAAGCAATATTGGAATAACGGTTTAATCCCGTACGGTTAATAACTCGTTTTACAGAGGGTCCCCTGCCAAGCGTACTGCAAGAGGTAGAAGTTCCCGTCATCAACAACACGGCCTGTGAGTCCATGTACCTGGCTGCTGGCTACAACGAGCATATCCCCAACATCTTCATATGCGCCGGCTGGAAGCAGGGCGGCTTCGACAGTTGCGAAGGTAATATTATGTCATGCCAGACAAGTCCGTGCTATGCCAGACTGTACCATCCTATACCATAATATTATCATTAACAATATGACATGTAAAGCCATAGACCAAGCTGCTGGCTACAATGAGCAAGAGTTTTATGTGGACCGGCTAAAACATAGCGGTTTAGACAACTTTGGAGGTAATGCCATGCCAGAAAGTATCATGTCATGACAGACAGTTCCATGCTATGCGAGATTTTATCATGACAAACCATATCGTCAACAATACGGCGTGTGAGGCCATGTACCTGGCTGCTGGCTACAACAATCATATCCCTAACATCATTATATATGCGGCGGCTGGAAGCAGGGCGACTTCGACAGTTGTGAAGGTAATATTATGTCATGCCAGACAAACTGTGTCATGATAGATATTTCCACACTATGCCAGACTATACCATACAATAAGACGTGTATGGCCATAAATAATAACATAAATATTAACATAAATATTATGTTTCGTCAGGTGACAGCGGCGGCCCCATGGTGGTCCAGAGGGAGAAGGACAGCCGCTTTGTTCTGAGTGGAATCATCTCTTGGGGCATCGGCTGTGCGGAACCCAACCAGCCCGGCGTCTACACGCGCATCTCGGAGTTTAGAGACTGGATCAACCAGATATTGCAGTTTTAGTGGAATCGACTAGTTAAAATTAGAGCCTTAGTGAAAAAAATGACAAAAATAACAGCATTTGTGAAGCAAATGTCAAAAATTAAAGTTTAGTGAATCTTTTTCACTGGAAAAAAGTGGCGAATTTTTTCCACAAAAAAAAACATTCTTGTTTTCACAGATATAAAAAACATTAATCACCTAGTGTATAAGTCCCGCAAATTGCGATCGCGCTAGAAGCATGTCTCATTAATATCGAAATGACGTCATTTTGACGTCAGCCGAAATAAAAATATACCATCTGCTCGAAACTTCAGTCTAGTGCTGACGTCACTAAAGTGGCGGCCACGCGCATTAGCAATTTGCGGGACTTGAAACAGCATTAGTGAAGCAAATGTCAAAAATTAACGTTTATTAAAAACATACTTGTTTTTACAGTTATAAAAAATATTAATTAGGTACCTAGTGTAGTCCAGAAATGTCAAAAAGTTGGATATTATGATGCAATTTGTCAAAATAATGGAAAATTGCAATTATGTTGATTATTGTAACTATTGTTTTTACAAATAAATATACCTATTTCGTATATATGAGCCGCGAAATTACTATAATTTTCCATGTGACTAATGGTTGAAGTTATATAATCAACGATAAGTAACTAAACAACGTCATTTGTCAAAAATTGTATGGTCTTCTTTTCTGACAAATAACAACGTTGCTAAGTAACTTATCGACAGATTACAGATATATAGAGTTACTTACTGATAATCACAGTTGATAATTTTAGCCGTAAATTATTACAAAAATTAGTAAAACCTACAATAATTAATAAATGGAATTGCTTTGCGCTATTTACTATTTAAGTAGGTAGTTATGTTAATAAATTGATATTTTAAAATATACCTAGGTACCTACTAATTAAAAAAATAAGTAAGAATATCTGCGATTTACTTAAAGTTTCACTTTATTTCGAGGATGATTTTTTATGTGATAATTTAAAATAGGTATTTAAGATATAAAACGTCGAAAACATAAGAATTAAATAATTTAATAGATGATTTAATAACTAAAAATATTAATTAATTAATTAATTAATCCTACATCGAAAAAAAAACTAGTTAATTTGAGCAACTTTTGATATTTTGACGGCCAAAATAATAATTAATAAATATATTATAATGATAGGATAATTCTTCGAATTTATAATTTAGTTAATTCTATATTCTTGTTAAATAATAATATTTATTTTTGATACTAAAATAGAAACAAAATATTTTTAGATTATAAGTAGGTAGGTAAGTATATAATATTAATAATAAGTTTTACCTATTAATAGTTAAAATAATAATTATAGTTTGAACAAAACTGCCGAATTTAATAAGTATTTTTTAAAATTAAATGTTAATAAAATATTATCCGTCCCAGTTTTTATTTAATTGTAATAAATAAATCATTGTAAATAGGTATACATATTTTATATCAAGCATTTATTAATTTTATTTATATATGAATTAGCCATAAATGCTAGCTGATTGTTTTTTAACGAATACATTGGATAAAACTTATTTTCCACTATGCACTCGTTTTATTTTATTTTTCAAAATCCTGATTATGAAATCCAAATGTGACACTTATTGCTATACATAGGTACTTTATTTAGGTACTTCTTACAGGTAAGGTTTTACTTCTTGCAGTTTCTTTCTTTCTTACAGGTAAGGCCCTTTCATATGATACCCCACTTGGTATAAATCTTACTTTGTAACTTGAAAATAGTAGGTAGTTATATTTGTTCATGAACACATTTTTTTGTGATATACCTAACCGCAAATTCAAGGTTTTCGGATTTTCCCCTTTACATGTGCTATAATACCTACCTACCTGCCAAATTTAATGCTCCTAGGTCAACGGGAAGTCCCTACCTTCCTTATGGGTTTCTTGACAGACCGACAGACAGACAACAAAGTGATCCTATAAGGGTTCCGTTTTTCCTTTTGAGGTACGGAAACCTAAAAATGGCCTAGGTATACTATCTAAAAACTTTTATGGCAGCTAGGGACTTGGGACAAATCAGTAGAACGATTCTTCTATATTTTATACTGGCTTATGCTCGCGACTTCGTCCGCGTGGGCTACACAAATTTCAAACCCCTATTTCACCCCCTTAGGGGTTGAATTTTCAAAAGTCCTTTCTTAGCGGATGCCTACGTCATAATGCATGCCAAATTTCAGCCCGATCCGTCGAGTAGTTTGAGCTGTGCGTTGATAGATCACTGACTGATCGTCAGTCAGTCAGTCAGTCAGTTAGTCACCTTTTCCTTTTATATATTTAGAAGATTTGTGAGCAAAAATAATACCACAACGACAAAGTGTTAAGAAAAACACCCGAAAAACAATAATGGTCAAAAAATGTGGAACGCTTCACGATTTTGCGTGTCATCCTTGCGCAGGGGCCATGCTAATCTTCTCTGTATCGTTCCAATTTTAGTATATGTACTGCCGAAGCGAGTACATTTACTATGGTAAAACACATTCTACTTATAGTCTAAATTTCAAAAAACTTAAATATCGCGATGAAGATTCCGTACAAATTAATTTGCAATTGACAACGCCATCTATACAGGTACGAAGAAACCATAACGCCAATGGTACAGTAATTTGCGGCATTAGTTACAGATGGCGCTTTAAACATATGAGAACGTAAGTTCATGAAATTCCGATATTTTTGTGTAGATGTCGTATTTATTTACAGAGATTGTGAAAGATAAAATCAAGCGAAAATGTTTTTGTTGAAAAGTTCATCAAGCTTCGCAAATATATTTTTTAAACTTTATACTTTATAGATTTCTTGTAAACTTTTTGATGTCATTGAATGATTTATTTTTATTTTGATCTCAAATTCGGTTCTTTGTACTTTATTTTTCTACACTAATATTATAAAGAGGAAAACTTTGTTTGTTTGTTTGTTTGTACTGAATAGGCTCAAAAACTACTGGACCGATTTTAAAAATTCTTTCACCATTCGAAAGCTACATTATCCACGAGTAACATAGGCTATATTTTATTTTGGAAAAAAATAGGGTTCCGTAAGATATTTGGGTTTTTCGGACACAAGGTGTAAAAAATCAACCAGAAAAGTTACTTATTTTGCGTACGCTGCCTAAACTATAAAAGATAGAACCATAAAATGTTCTAATTAATTGTAGATCTTATAAATATCTACAAAAAAGTCCGCGACACACTATACCCATCTATGTCGAGTGAGGCACAGCAACCATTTTTTTATTTAAAAATCTTGAATTTTTTTTGGACTACATTTAAACGCGTTTATTTTACTCATGCTATTAATCCTTATCAAAATAAATGATTTCATCACTAAGAACAGTTTATGGAGATAATATTTGGTCTTTGAATGATTAAAATTGGACGTTTGGTTTTGAAGTTATGGCGAAATTAAAATATTACGATTTCTGCTGCACGGCCCGATGTCGTTAAGTTTGTTTGTAGGGGGTAATCTTTAGAACTACTGAACCGATTTTAAAAATTCTTTCACCAGTAGAAAGCTACATTATTCCTGAGTGACATAGGCTATACGGGATCTTTAAAAACCTAAATCTACGCGGGCGAAGCCGCGGGGATCAGCTAGTATTATATAAAGAGGTATTGTGGCTAATTCCGTTGTACACAATTTCTAAACTTAACTAAAATGACACGTCTAAATCTATTGCTATCCCTTTCATAATGTTGCTTGCGGAAAAGGATAGTACCAGTTTTAGACCTGTTAATTTAGTTTAGTTTAGAGATTGTGTACAAGAGAATCGGCCCCAATGTCGTTAAGTTTGTTTGTAGGGGGTAATCTTTAGAACTACTGAACCGATTTTAAAAATTCTTTCACCAGTAGAAAGCTACATTATTCCTGAGTGACATAGGCTATACGGGATCTTTAAAAACCTAAATCTACGCGGGCGAAGCCGCGGGGATCAGCTAGTAATTCATAAACAAGTTAGCCCTTGACTGCTATCTCACCTTTTTTAATTTCATTATAGGCACACGATTGACCACAATCACACCTGATGCAAGGTGATACCATGTATGACAGTTTCATTAATCATTAAACCATACCCTTGATCGGTCTCTACGCGACATCATATTATCGCTAAATCGCTTGATATGGCTTTGCTGGTAGGGTGGTAACCAGCCACGACCGAAGCCTTTTACCAGACCAGACCAGCGACAAAAAAATAAATTATAAATTTTCAAATTGCCCCGAACCCGCGATCTCCCACTAATAAGACCACTGCTTACCACTGCGCCGAGGAAGTCACCAGATGAAAATAATATTTTCTTTTTCTGTAACTCCTTTCTTCTGCTCCTTTTTAAGGGCTATGAGTTTTAAAACTAGTTTTAAAAGTTTTACATTTTGTTTAACTGGTTTCACGATTTTCTAGATTCTAAGCCCTTTTAATCTACAAAAAAAAGGTCATGCAGGTCATAAAGAAAAAAAAGTGACATTTTAACAATTTTTTATTAAAAGAAAGTTAGTATTTTTGCTTCGTTCACTTCATATGAATCATGTGCGCTAGCGACCAGTCATGTTTGAGCTCCACTGGCTCTTCAACAGTAACGCCGGCAGAGGTCACTATGCCTAGCTGATAGCGCGGAAACGAACGCGCGTCGCGGTAGAAAAGAACCTCCATGCATTTGCGAACTAGGGCCCTGAAATTAGAAAAAAAAATTCAATACCTTCCTTAAAAATCACTGACCTCTAATATTACAAGTACGCTGGATCTTCGATTCTTCTTCTTGAAGCAACTTGATTTTCGCCATTTTGGCGCTGATAGCAGTGAGCGTACTCGGAACTAAATGTTAGTGATGAGAAATCTGTCAACACGAAGACGATTTGACATAAAGTGTCAAAGAATCGGCACAAAAATAACAGCTGTAATTTTATATACTATAAGTCCCGCTAATTGCTAATGCACGTAGCCGCCATTTTAGTGACGTCAGCACTAGACTGAAGTTTCGACCTGATGGTATATTTTTATGTCATTTCGAAGTAAATGAGACATGGTTCCAGCGCAATAGCAATTTGCGGGACTTACACTTAGCACACCTTTTGCACTATATAATATTTTGTCTATTAAAATATATATAATAATACTTAGCTGATACCCGTGACTTCATTCAAATGGATTTAGTTTTTTAAAAATCCTGTGAAAACTCTTTGATTTTTCTCTCAATGATGCAAACTGTCTCTGCCAAATTTCATCAAAATCGGTTGAATAGAAAGACCGTGATAAGCTAGCAGATAGACACATATTTACATTTATATAATACTAGCTGATGCCCGCGACTTCGTCCGCGTGGATTTACGTTTTTCAAAATACCGCCCGAAATCTTTGATTTTCCGGGATAAAAAGTAGCCTATGTGTTCTTATAATCTATCTCCATTCCAAATCCGTTCAACCGTTTTTGCGTGATTGAGTAACAAACATCCAAACATCCACACTATCACATTTATAATATTATCGCTAAACAGCTAGATTCTAGATATTCATCTAGATTTTCACCTAAGTAAAACAGGTTTTAACTGTGACATATCACATACTTAGCAGCCTCCTCGTCCAGAAGTCCCTTCTCAGTGGCCTGACGTAGCAGCGGAGTGGCCATGTAAGCCCCCAGGCCGGTCGCAATGGTGTCGTCTTCGTATGCTGTGCCAAGCTTGTCTACCGCTCCTAGGAACGGCTCTCCATCCTGAATCACAGAAAATAATAAAAATCTTTACTGAGCAAAAAAGTTTTTTTACATATTCATCATCATCATCATCATCATCATGATCGAACCTCCGATCCCCAAACAGAAGGTCATCTTAAGGCGAAATGTATCCCAAAAGCGGTGTTGAAACACATTTTGGATGTTCAAAGAACCAAGTTTTGGCCTCAAAAACTACAAATTTGTGTATTCATTTTTTAATATTATATATTAATAAAGATTTTTTATATTAATAAAGATATTTTTTTGTGAAATACAAGAGCCAAAACACGATTGGCACAATTTGGCTCAAAAATTTTATTGATGCCACACGATTTCTATTCAAATCTTGACTTTTTTTTTACCTCACATTTTATGTGACATACACATATAAAGTACAGGAAGGAAAGGTACACCAAACTTTAGAAAGAGATTTTAGCTTCGTAGAGCGAGCATAGAGGGAGGGAGGGTTCTGTCACATACCTATGTGACGTTTCGTCAGTCTCAACGACAGAGACAGAGCTGTACAAAACAGTTATCTTTTTCTATAGTTTGATGTGCAATTTTCCCTGTCTACCGTATATCTATCTAAAGTTACCTGAATCCCAGCAACAACATAGTTGTTCCACAGGGGGTCCATCTTGCTCCTCTTGTTGTAGAGCACCCTGGTGAGCCAGCAGTGAAGGGATTTTGGCTTCAGCTGCAGACCGTCACCGATGCATTGTTCATCAATACTAAAAAAAAATATTGCTTTATAAATCCTGGAGAAATCAGTATACATATCAAAAACTAGCTTATGCTAGAGACTGTGTTGACTACACAAAGTTCAAACCCCTATTTCACCCCTTTAGGGGTTGAATTTTCAAAAATCCTTTCTTAGCGGATGCCTACATCATAATAGCTATCTGCATGCCAAATTTCAGCCCGGTCCGTCCAGTAGTTTGAGCTATGTAAATCAGTCAGCCAGTCAGTCAGTCAGTCAGTCACCTTTTCCTTTTATATATATTTAGGTTGTGGATCAAATACATAACCTCCTTCCTTTTAAGACACCTCAATAGTGGCCTCAAAACAGCTGTTCTGTTTGGCAGCCGTTTTAAATATGGAAGTATTACTTATATCTGAAAAATATTAAAGTAACTCTGAATCACATAAAGAAGTTTTAATATGCATGTGAACTTACATTTTCTGCTCAATAATATCCTTCAAGTACTGATAATCTGCATAGTCACCGCCAGAGCCCAGCAGTGTTAGGTCGTTGACCTTCAACACGCGAGGGCAGTCACGGAATCGGGCGAGAGATCCGTATGAACCGAGCGTGTCTGCTGCGATCACACACCCCTTGTCGAACTTGAGGCCTATAACTGTTGTTGTAGTGGTGATCGGTGTTGCCGAGCTGCAGAATAAAACAAATATATATTACTAGATCTTCGAACAGTGTGTGTTGCCAGTAATGACATATGGATCTGAAACATGGTCGCTAACTATAGGCCTCATAAGAAAGCTCAGAGTCACTCAGCGGGCGATGGAGAGAGCTATGTGCGGAGTTTCTCTACATGATCAAATCAGAAATGAGGAATCCGTAGGAGAACTAGAGTAACCGACATAGCTCAACAGGTTGCGAAGCTGAAGTGGCAATGGGCAGGGCACATAGTTCATACAACTGATAGACGTTGGGGCCCCAAGGTGCTGGAATGGCGACTTCGCACCAGAAGACACAGCGTTGGAAGACCCCCCACTAGGTGGACGGACGACATCAGACGAGTCACAGGGAGCCGCTGGATCCAGGCGGCGCAAGACCGTGGCGTGGTGGTTGATGATGATGATATTACTAGATGATGGCCGCGACTTCATCTGTATGGATTTAGGTTTTTAAAAATCCCGTGGGAACTTTATAATTTTCTATTACATTCTAGAAAAAAAGTTGTCATTATACAATCATTATGGTTAGCGTCGAAATTTAAAGTAATTTCACGTCTTAACAGTGTATACAGGAGACATGAAAAGAGCCTCCCCGCGTGGTGCAAACACCCGGCGTCCCTGGAAGCAGCTACTACATGAACAAAAACAGTAGGCTGACTAATCTTTTCACGGCTAGCTTTAAGACCAAGCTATCGCAGTTGCGGCTTTTTGGGCTGCCCATGTTTGAGGTGACCGTCGCCTCGAAAAGAGGAAGTGTATACTTTTGATAACATAGTGAAAAACTTTCAGAAACTGGGTTTTTACTTACTGTGCTCTAAAATTTTGGACAGTGTGACTTGCAGGTTTCAATGAGGTTGCATTTGCTGGGAAGCTGTAAAACGAGCCTGGTGATGGACCGTTGTGCCACAGCGGTGCCGGATTCATCAGATCACCCATAAACGACATTTTTACTATTATCAAATATCAAATAAATTTATTAGAAAATACAAAATTGTTGAGATTTTTTCTTCTTTTCTTGTCTATGGCTCTATGTACTGCGGTTTTGTTGTCCGCTTTTTGAGATTTTTTGTTTTTTTAGCGACCAACGAATTTGACAGTTGACAAAATTGACAAACACACTTTTTGACTTGTCATTTTGTTTCCATTCCACTCTTGATTCTTAGTCTGAGATTCCTCTACATTAGGAATTCAAATAATTTATATTTTATAAATTAAAAACGGCACGATAAAATATTAAATAAATTAACAGCAAATTAAATAGTAGGTAAAACAGCTAATATATGAATAGTAGAAATATTTACGAAAAACACATTTTTACTAAAAATAGTTTGTTTAAATTCAAGTGAGAAACGGAATGTAAAGTTTTGTGCAGAAATTTTTTTGATAATAAGAAAACTTGTAAGCAAACCATAGTCATTTCCATGCATAGAGTTATGATAAAAACATGTAGGGCATTTTATCTTTTACTTTGTATTGCACCATGATTGTATCTACCTAATTATTTGGCAACCTCTGCCTCTAGGAACATTTTTTTCTACAAAATATATAAAATAAAATAAAATAAATAAAATAGCCTTTATTCTCTGATACAATAATTATACATCTTATATTACTAACTAACCGTATTACTAATTTCTTATTTCCTATTATTTAATTATCCTATCCTATATAATTTATTCTAAAAATTGGTAACACCAGCAATTTACAGATCAGGTTGTCCTCTTTGGACATAGGCCTCCTCTAGACTTCTCCATTTTTTCCTATCTAACGCCAATCTGCGCCAACCCTTTGGCAGGTCATCCTCCCATCTCCTCTGTGGCCGTCCTCTCGCTCTCTTCCCATCTCTAGGGTACCAGTAAGTGACCTCTTTGGTCCATTTATCCCTTGGAGATCTGATCACATGGCCCGCCCAACGCCATTTAAGTTTCTTGATTATTTTTGAGACATCTGTCACACCTGTGATCTTTCTAATTTTAGTCAGTCTCCACTTGTCTTTCAGTTTGATGTGCTGCATGCTTCTCTCTATCCCTTGTTGGCATACCTTTATTTTCTGATTGTGAGCTTTTGTCAGACCCCATGTTTGACAGCCGTAAGTAAGTATTGGTAGGATGCACATGTTAAATACTTTACGTTTAGTTGGCATTGGAATATCTTTGTTTTTAAGTATTTCTTTCAGCGACCAGTAGCGAGCCCAGGTGTTATTAATTCGTCTTTGCAATTCTCTGTCCATCTGTAAGTTTGGTGCAATTACTTGACCTAGATAGACGTATTCATTCACATACTCTATGTCCTGATTATTTATGTTAACTTTTTGTTGATGCCTATTGGTCATAACCTTTGTTTTGGTGGTGTTCATTGTCAAACCTGCTTTTTGACTCTCTGTTGCTAGTTGTTCAAGCATTTCTTGTAGAGTGACTGGGTCCTCGGCAAATAGTACCAGGTCGTCTGCAAACCGCAGGTGTGACAGTTTACATCCATTAATATTTATTCCCCACCCTTCCCAATCTAGATTTCTAAAAATTTCCTCTAACACAGCCAAAAAAAGCTTTGGAGACAGGGGATCACCTTGTCTGACTCCTTTTTGGATCTTAAATTCCTCTCCAAGTTTTTCTAATTGTACTTTTGCAGTACTGCTGCTGTATATATTATTTATAAGTCTGATGTATTTCCTTTCTATTCCCTGGTTGACCAAGGCTTTATATATGTAGTTATGAGAGAGAGAATCAAATGCCTTATTATAGTCTACGAAAGAAATATAGTATGGTTTTCCATACTCATTATATTTCTCTACTATTTGTTTCACTACATGCATGTGGTCTGCTGTTGAGAAATCAGCTCTGAAACCCGCCTGTTCTCTTGGTTGTTCTGCATCTAGTTGTTTAGTGAGCCTGCCTAATACAATTTTTGAAAAAACTTTGTATATATTTGTCATAAGACTTATTGGTCTATAGTTGTCTATTTTATCTTTATCCCCCTTTTTGTGAATCAGTATTATGGTTGTCTTTGTCCATTGTTCCGGTACAACCTCGCTGTCTAAGATTTCGTTAAATAGACTAGTTAGTGGTTTTAGTATTGCATCTAGTGACCCCTTTAGCAATTCATTGGTTATTCTATCTTCGCCCGGGGCTTTATGGTTTTTTTGTGTCAGTATGGCTTGTTTTGTTTCATTTTCTAGTATGTAAGGAATTTCCTCCTTGTTTGGGGTTTCGATTACTACTGGTAAATCGGGTGAACTGTATAGGTTTTTGTAGAAATTCGTAGCGATTTTTCTGATCGTTGTTCTTTTAGATGTTGTATATTCCTTGTTCTCTTTATTTTTTCCCTTCATTTTCGGTATCCAAGATGAATGATCCTTGAGTTTTTTCAGCGTTCTTTTGATTCCTCCTGTTTTTTCGATCTCCGATTGAATTCTGTTGAAACGTATTTCTTTCTTATGACCTCTTATACTTGATGTGATCTTTTTACTTAGTGCTTCTATCTTTTTAATGTTCTTTTTCCTGTCTACAAACAATTTTCCTCTTTCTTTTATTAGAGTTCTGGCGTTTTGTCCTATTTTGTCCATTTTGTTTAACTTGCTCATGTGTTTTAGTTCAGTTCCTAAATTGGTTAAAAATTTTTCAAGTTTATTGTACTTCTCTTGGACAAAATATATAGGTAGTTAAAATCAAAACGCAAAACTTTTATAAATGAGTTATGATAAAAACATGTAGGGCATTTTATCTTTTACTTTGTATTGCACCATGATTGTACCTACCTAATTATTTGGCAACCTCTGCCTCTAGGAACATTTTTTTCTACAAAATATTATATAGGTAGTTAAAATCAAAACGCAAAACTTTTATAAATGCCATCCTAAAAACACCTCGCAAAAACAAGTCGCAGGGAGCCGCTGGATTTAGGTGGCGCTAGACCGTGGCGTGTGGAAGTCCCTACAAGATACCTAGATATGGTTGATGAAGATGATGATGATAATGAAAAACACCTACAACGATACAATGTTACCCATTTTAACAATGTATGTAAATGTCAAACAGAAAGTGTCATCGTTTCCGAACGAAAACAAACCGCAATCCGCTGCTAAGTTCACGTTGAGGTTCTTTCAATTTCCTCATCAAAAAATTGACACAAGAAAATGTCGAAAAGAGGTTCGTGAATTATAAAATATCCATTTGAATCACGTTAAAATTAGACTAAATCGTGTACCAACGAAGTGTAATCTTAATTCTGTACAGTTTTCAATGTGAATGCATGTTTATTTCCCTGAAAGGTTGACGTAGTTATCATGTGTTATGATTTGTGAAAGATGAATAAAAAGTGCATTTTTAATGTTTTTAAGGACGTGGTGGTTCCGCGGGAGCGAAGTTCCGCATCTCGCTGGGTCTCCCAGTGGGAGCCGTAATAAACTGCGCAGACAACACAGGTAAATAAGACATTGTTTTGTTACTCATAACCTTACTTTTGCGATGTGAACTGGATTTCTAGTGATGATTTTTCTATTCGCAACTTTAAAGTTGTTGTGATTTATGATGATGTTTTCCTTGGCTGTGTCTGAAGATTTCCAGTTCATTGTTATTACTATACCATAACCTCAAACATGTTTCATGTTTTTAATGTTTGATTAAAGCACCATATTTCGGGATGCTGAATAACCAAGCTTCAAAAGCTTATGACTTGATTGTGATGTTAAAGCAATGTTAAAACTTCATTTTAAAATATTTTTATTTTTCACAAAATTGCGTACAGTACGCGGCCGAAAGTGATGAACATCGGCCTTTAGAATGACATTTCACCTTTGTAGAGCGTTGTCTCTGTCACTCATACACATATGACGGTCGGTCTCAACGACCAATACAGTGCTCTACAAATCTGCTGTCTCCTAATAAAGATCGATGTTCATCACTTTTGGCCGTGTACACAAAGGAGTGTTATGTTTTCATCAGTCGATATACATATGATGTCTTTTTGTATGTTTGTGGTGCTCTAGACTATTTCTCAATTTCAAGGTGCAAAGAATTTGTACGTGATAGCTGTGCAAGGTATCAAAGGTCGCCTGAACAGATTACCCGCCGCGGGATCCGGAGACATGATCGTAGCCACAGTAAAGAAAGGCAAACCAGAACTTAGGAAAAAGGTATGCTTTCAATCATTATGTTCTGTTGTTCTCTGTAGAAATTAGTAAATGTTCGGTTAAAAACCGGCCAAGTGTGAGTCAGACTCGCACACCAAGGGTTCCATACTAGTCGTATTTTTTCAAAATTGTATGTAATTGTCGAAAAAATAATTTTTGTTAATAGTTTTTGATTTATAAAAAGTATTTAGCATAAAAATAAATAAAAATCTGTCTTAGAAAGTACAGGTAAAGCCCTTTCATATGATACCCCACTTGGTATAGTAATCTTACTTTGAAAGTTGAAAATTATTTGTTCATGAACACATTAATTTTTTTTTTTCGTGATGTAACCACAAATTGCTAGTTTCGGATTTTTCCCCTTACGTGTGCTATAAGACCTACCTGCCAAATATCATAATTCTAAATCAATGGGAAGTAGGTACCCTCTAGGTTTCCAAATCCCTATTGACAATACCCATCAATAAGGATTTGTGAAATTTTCTTCTTCAAACCCCCATTAACTTCTCCTAGGGCTCCTAATGGAGATTGGTGAAAGACTTCTCAAATCTCCATGAATGGGGTCCATTTTAAGTTGCAATGATGATATGCCATGGTTTCGCTAAATATTGTCTGAATTGAAAACAGTGTGATGTTATGCCTTGGCTGACTGAGCAACTTTATTTCTTAATTAACAACACATCACTGGCCTGCTACAGAGCACGGGTCTCCACTCAGAATGAGATATTAGGCCAGCGGTTCCCGAATTCTTTTGGCTTCGGAACCCTTTTTGTTTCACCATTTTTCGGCGGAACCCTAGCTTTTAGTAAGAAGTAAACTAAAGACGGAAATACACTTACATCTCGTGGCGTGTGGTAGCGCGCCAGAAGCATATCGGTTTCATACATTTAATATGGTTAAAGACATACTTGAATGCCTTGTCGTGTCACGTCCTGTCAAATGTATGAAAACGTATGATCCTGGCGCGCCACGACATGCCACGCCACGTAAGTATATTTCCGCCTTAACAGCAACATTTTTTTTCGTGAAATCACACCATCTGAGGCTTTTTGGATTGGTGTCCGCAATGTTTGATGTTAAGAGAAAGACTTTTTAAGATAAAAATATTTACTTAGTTAGAAGAAAAGGTAATTACAAAAATTTTAATGTGATGAATGAAATCTCTTCATAGTTTTCCTTAAAATTACATCGAAGTCAGGTTTTATGTCCGACAATTGGATGCGGAGGTCTGGTGCAGCATTCAACCTACTCCTAAACTTATTTTTCGTGTAGGCGTACGCTGAAAACCCAGCCTCGCATCTGTAAGTTGTCACAAATGGGAGTAATGCTATGATAGCTTTTTCAGCAATGCCCGGGTATTCGTTTTTCAGGCCAATCCAAAATTGACTCGGGTTCATGATAGCTTCAGATTCGAAAAGTTGTTGGAGTGTGGATGAATTTTTAATATCAATTAAATTTTCATATTCCAATACAGTCAGTGTTAAAGGTTTGGTACTAATCCTAAATGGATTTCGGACCCATTCGATTTCCCGTAACCGAAGCTTTTCTTCTGGAAAATATTCCTCCAAAGATGTTTTTAGGTTTGTCAAATGTTCACGTATACTTATCTCTACGTCTGTAGCGATTTGAAGATGATTATATTTTTTGAGAAATTGCTCAAGTAGTGGAAAACACTCATACCTTTTTTGTCCAAGACATTCAATCCACAAGGCGATTTTCTCTTTCAATGAAGATACTTTGTCACTCACTGTAAATATGGTTATCATTCTTCCCTGCAAAGAGCTGCTCACTGTGTTCAGTTTATCAAATATGTCAGCCAAATAAGCCAATCTCATCAACCATCGCTCGTCTCGTAACAGTTCAAGATAGCTAGCACTTGCAGGCGAAGGAAGGGTCTGTAAGAAAACTTTCAGTTCATCGCGCAATTCATATAATCTGTTTAAAACCCTTCCTCTGGAAAGCCACCTCACTTCCGTGTGTAGAAGGAGTGATTGATGCTGACTTTTCATGTCTTCACACGTTTTTTTGAATAGCCTTGACTGCAGTGGACGTGTTTTCACAAAATTGACGATTTGTACGGCTTGATCAAGGACTTGTTTTAAATCAGATGGCACTCTTTTCACGGCAAGAGCATGACGATGTAAAATACAATGACTGCTAGTACAATTTTGCGCAACAGTTTTAATTCTTGACACTGTTCCTTTTACTTTACCAATCATGGCTGCAGCTCCATCGCTGCATACATCAATACATTTATTCCAATCAATTTTGTTTTTTTTCATGTATTCATCAATAACTTTAAAAATTTCTTCTCCAGTTGTATTGGCCTCCAAAGGAGCACAGAGAAACAAATCTTCTTCGATAGATTCTCTGTATGGATATCTGACAAAAACTAGCAGTATTGCTAGTCCGGCAACATCCGTACTTTCGTCCAGTTGCATTGCAAATGCATTGCTCTCTTTCAATCTATCAATCAATTCATCTTCAATGTGGTCTGAAATCTTATGAATACGGTCAGATACGATGTTGTTCGAACACTGTACCGTTGCCACTTTCTTAGCTGAATCCTCTCCAAGCAAGCAGGCAACAACTTCAGTCATGCATGGTTTCAAAAAATCCTCGGCTATTGTGTGAGGTTTTCCAGCTCGTGCAATCTTATAACTTAGCATGAATGAGGCTTTCGTGGCGTTTTCATTATCAGTTTTTGCATATTTTTGTAAAGCGGTCACACCTGCTTGATGTACATCTCTTTGTCTTTCAAAAAAACTAATGTTTTTATTTTTGAGGTGAGGATGATTAGTATCAAGGTGACGCTTAAGCTTTGCAGGTGCCAGGGAGCTATTCAACAAAATCTTGCTGCAAACAACACATTTTCCATCAGGATTTTCAGCATTCCCTATCGGTATAAATCCATAGGACAGATAGGACTCATCATATTTTCTCTTTTTTGAAGATATTCCCGCTTGACGTTCAGTATGGTCGGTAGTAGATGGTATCACTGTGTTTTGCTGATTTTGTTCAACAAAAGTGTCTTCCGTACCAATACCCTGAAAAAAAAATGCAATAAAAAACAGTTCGTATAAGCGCGGACACATACGTGTAACTTTAACAAATTGAAATAAATTATAAAAAATAGAATTAAGTTCTTACTGAACAACTAGCACCACTGGTAATTTCCGTTTTTTTTTTCAATTGTCTCTCCTTCTGGTGAAGATGAGACTTGGTCAAAAGCTTGATTAGATTGATAAGTATTAACATTACTGTCCACAAAGCTAGCACCACGTTTCCCCTTAGCAATCCCAGGTTTTAGCCATTTATCCATCGTGAACTGTAAGTAAAACACAGCAATATTTTAGGCAAAAACGACCTGTTTTTGTGGAACTATTATAAGTAGCATTTGATTTATCATTATAATACGTAAAAATAATAAAAACATACCTGCTTAAAACAGTGCTCGTAAAACTATAAACAATCACTATCTAGGTACGGAATTTATTCTTAGCTTATTTTCGAGTTTTAAAATTTGGTATCAAAAACTTGATCACGTGCAGTCCTAGTAATATTGTAGTAGTATTGTAGTAGTATTGACTCAACTGAATGGTCGCAAGCTGCCGCGGTATGCCGCGGGCGGCGGGAGAGCGACGAACGGCGCGGGCGGTGGGAGGACGACGAGCGGCGCGGGCGGTGGGAGGACGACGAGCGGCGCGACCGGGCGACGCGACACGTGACACGCACAGCGTACCTACCTACCTACATGGCGCCTAAATGGAATTTTGGAATGCAATATTTTAAAACAAGTTGATTGAAAATGAATAATAAATTACGTCAATTTAATATTATCACAAGTGAAACGATTTACAATATGGAAATCTTGAATTTTCGCGGAACCCCTGAGGGTCTTTCACGGAACCTCAGGGTTCCGCGGAACACCTTTTGGGAACCGCTGTATTAGGCCATAGCGCACGGTACTGTTCAAGTGCAGATTGGCAGACTTCAGCTTTCCTCGCGATGTTTTCCTTCACAGTCAAAGCAAGTGCCGTTTAATTTCTTAAATGTACAAAACTAAAAAATTGTATATAGTACGCGACAGGTTGAGATGGCAATCGGGGTGGGGACGCCCCCACTCCCGTACGGCCTCCGCGCTAACCTGGTGCGGGATATCAAGAGTGACGTGCGGGGTGCCCCCCGCTTTATACCCCGATTGCTATCTCGACCTGTTGCGGACTATCTTTGATTTCGATCGAATTCGATTCAGGATCTAACCCAGAATTTTCCCATTCTAGTCCACTCTGCCATACTTTACATATACTTAGGCCTACAAGACATAATCTTGTCTTTCCAGGTAATGCCAGCAGTGGTGATCAGGCAGCGGAAACCGTTCAGGAGGCGGGACGGGGTGTTTATATACTTTGAGGACAATGCAGGGGTCATAGTCAACAACAAGGGGGAAATGAAGGGGTCCGCCATCACGGGGCCTGTCGCTAAGGAGTGCGCCGACCTGTGGCCGCGTATTGCTTCCAACGCGAGCTCTATAGCTTGAAACTAATATATATGGCTAAGGAAATACTAGTGTTTTATTTTGCTACTACCCCCATAAGTCCCGCAAATTGCTATTGCGCTGGAACTATGTCTCATTAACACCGAAATGACGTCAATTTGACGTGTATAAGTAAAAATTACCATCAGCTCGAAACTTCAGTCTAGTGCTGACGTCACTAAAATGGCGGCCACGCGCATTAGCAATTTGCGGGACTTATAGTCTACTTACTGTTGAACTGTGAACATAAGGCTCCCTAATTACCTATGTCGACTCTCGAATTTACCTGAGCGTCGCCCAGCCTATATGTAGAATTGAGATTGTTATACATAAGTGACTAACTAAACCATAGATTTATGATAGTCTTGTCCTAGCTTCACGAGGTAAGGTCGGACTTGCACTATGTGAGGTCATTATCCCAAAGTGCTAGAATGGCGATCTCACTGGAAAGCGCAGCATTGATAGACCCCCACTATAGTCTACGCATTCTAAACTGAGTCGTCGAGTTATCTTGTCTGTTTCGCACTTACCTACGACCTGTAACAAAGTGAGTGTAAGTGAGTGGACAAAGGTCGCAGTGAGCCGCCTAATTCCAGAATTAGGCGGCGGCGCAAGACCATGATCTTCTCGAGTCGACGGGCAGCCCAAAAAGCCGCAACCGCGATACCTTGGTAGCCTCGTGCAGGTTGTCGGGCACCCAGTCATGTGCGCAATGGTCTGTCTCGGATGACCGCAAATGCACTCCGTATCATGTCCAGAGATGAAGCCCCACCTCGCTAAGTTTGCCCTAGACTTCCCACCCCTGCTCTGAAGCGGTTGAGCGACTTCCAGATAGACCTGCTGAGGTTGCATCCTTCGGCTAGTCTCTCCTTCACGCTGTTCGGGTTTGAGGTACTTAGCAGCCGTGACCTCCACATAGCAAGACGCGTCATTTCAGCGGACTGGTTGAGAGGCTGCACTGAGTGTAAGAAGCGGATTTCTGGAGCGTTTTGTATTTTTATTCAGCCCTTGACTGCAATCCCGCCTGGTGGTAAGTGACGATTGAGTCTAAGATGGAAGCGGGCTAACCTGGAAAGGGTATGGCAGTTTTTAATAAACCCATGCCTACCTGATTTCTAAATCGCTTGGCAGCACGGTTTTGCTGGTAGCCTGGTAACCAGACCAGACCAGAAATTTAGAAATTATAAAATTCCAAATGTCAGGAATCGAACCCGGGACCTCCCACTAAGAAGACCACAGCGCTTACCACTGTGCCAGGGAGGTCGTCAAAAAAACCGTCGTCGTAACCTAGGATGGGCCGGTTTATAATTGAATCCTAGGACCATGAAGACCAGACCATGGTGTATAGAAGTCATACCTACAATTTACAAGAGACCTATGTCCAATCTCGCTGTAGATGGCAATTGGTTGATGACAACGATAATAAATAAAACAAATATGTAGTATTTATCTCAAATTCTTATATTAAAGTAATATTATACATTAGTCTTAACTTAGATAATGTATTTAGCGGTGCACTTTCTAGTTGGTACAGTTGGGGTCAAGATTCAGATACAAGTTGGCTCTTGCCTGCAATCTCACCTGGTGGTAAGTGATGCAGTCTAAGATGGAAGCGACTTCTGGACAGGATGTGTCTGCCCATGGATACTATTCTTTCATAATATGCAGTTGACGAAAGATTGTAATAAGTCTGAACTGTTATACGATAACTGAAATATGAATTGATTCTGTAAATGTTTATACCTCAGAGACATGCAAAAGTTTAGTTATTTTTCTTATATTTTGCACTAGCTTATGCTCGCGACTTCGTCCACGTGGACTACAAAATTTCAAAACCCTATTTCATCCCTTTAGGAGTTGAATTTTCAAAAATCCTTTCTTAGCGGATGCCTACGTCATAATAGCTATCTGCATGCCAAATTTCAGCCCGATCCGTCTAGTAGTTTGAGCTGTGCGTTGATAGATCAGTCAGTCAGTCAGTCATTCAGTCATTCAGTC
This sequence comes from Maniola hyperantus, assembly GCF_902806685.2. Lineage (NCBI taxonomy): Eukaryota > Metazoa > Arthropoda > Insecta > Lepidoptera > Nymphalidae > Maniola > Maniola hyperantus. The sequence continues at coordinate 2,972,122 of NC_048562.1, forward strand.
AGTCAGTCAGTCAGTCAGTCACCTTTTCCTTTTATATATATAGATGTCCCTGGATTCCGAGGTAAAACCTAATTACTTGGTGAATGCTAGTATCAAAGAACAATATAGAAGAAGGGATAAGCAATCGGGGTATGAGGCTGGGGGACGCTCCGCATTAGCGCGCGGGCTTTGCCGGTGTGCTTGCCGTTTCCTCCCCGATTGCCATCTCGACGTGTCGCGTACTATACCTTAGGATTTACCGTAGTTCAGATTTTCACAATAACATATTCACCAAGTTGACATTCTCTTGGAACAGTATTTCTTTCGAGGTACAGTTCTTGCAATTCACGAAGGCTAGTGAACTTTACTTGTGGTAACGTCGTTTACATGGTCATTGCGTAAGTGTGCGTGCATGTCGGACCAATCAGTCGCGAGCAAGCGCTGTCAAACGCACACACGTGTACCTTACGTATACCGATACGACTTAAACACAAGCATGAGTCAGTGGCCTTCGTGAAATGCAAGAACTATAAGTAAAAAGTAAGTGCAATACATTTATCTACATTAACTACAGTACAAGTGGTTATCGTCTTTTCTTGTGCGTCTTGGTGGGGCCTTTGACGAAGCACCAGTCCACTGAGATGGCCTGCCCCAGGATGTCTGTGCCGTCTAGGGCTTCTCTAGCGCTCTGAGGAATCAAAATTTCAGCTCAATCAAACGCTTTATTAATGTGTGACAAAAAAAACTAGATGTAAGTTAAGGTTAGATTAGATTATTCATACATTAGAGTTAGAGATCATCTCTATGTATAGCTACAGCCCCCCTAGCATGGGCAGGAGACAAAAATTTTATCCCCCAATTATATCCACTGACGAGGGATAAAATTTACTTGTCCACCTCTCAAAGCACGGCAACAGGGGAGAGGAGAAGTTTATCCCTAAATCGGGGACAATTTTATCCTCGACATTAGACGTGGGTTTAAGTTTATTCTCATAGAACTTAAAAAATCAAAACATGTCTCGCGGTACCTGTTGGGTTTAGGTTATGTTTGGGTTGTGTTTGGGTTATGTTTGGGTTGTGTTTGTGTTATGTTTGGGTTGTGTTTGGGTTATGTTTGGAATATGGTTGGGAACCCCAACATAAACCCAACATAGGTCCCAAATACCAATTACCATTAACCCAATAAAGGTAAAGGAAAAGATCCAAAAACCAAAAAGTCCCCCGTTTTATTCACTGTAGATAATTATATCCACCCGTGAGCCCATGCTCGGAGAGTGGATAAAGCTGTCGGAGGGGATAAAGATTTTATCCTTTCCCCGGGGAGAAAATTATATCCTCGCCCATGCTAACCCTGCAGGTAAAAATGTCATTCATTAAAAAAAAACTGGCCAAGTGCGAGTCGGGCTCGCGCAATGAGGGTTCCGTACTACAGTCGTATTTTTTCGACATTTTGCAGGATAATTCAAAAATAAATAAAAATAATTAGGGTTCCGTACCTCAAAAGGAAAAACGGAACCCTTATAGGATCACTTTGTTTTCTGTCTGTCTGTCTATCAAGAAACCTACAGGGTACTTCCCCTTGACCTAGAATCATGAAATTTGGCATGTAGGTAGATCTTATAGCTGACATTTGGGGAAAAATCTGAAAACCGTGAGTTTAGGGTTACATTAGATCACACAAAAAAAATTAAATTGTGGTCATGAACTAATAATTAGCATTTTCAACTTTCGAAGTGAGATAACTATATCAAGTGGGGGTATCATATGAAAGGTCTTCATCTGTACATTCTAAAACAGATTTTTATTTATTTTTATGCATCATAGTTTTTGAATTATCGTGCAAAATGTCGGAAAAATACGACTGTAGTACGGAACCCTCATTGCGCGAACCTGACTCGCACTTGGCCGGTTATTTCGAAGTTAGTAGCTTTTTTAATATGGCTGCTAGAGGGGCGCCTGTGAGGTGCTTGCCTAGGGCGCTCTCGACATTTAATCTGCCTCTGCTTGACCCTATCATTTGGAATAGATGTTCATACTTACAGCTGCTTGCTTATAAGTCTCGTACTCCACCAGAGCGTATCCCTTCAGGAATCCGGTGCGCCGGTCCAGGTTGAGATGTATGTTCTTGATCTCACCAAACTCTGAGAACTGGTTCTGGAAAATATCATCAATACATCAGAACCCATATTATAAATGCGTAAGTGTGTCTGTCTGCTAGCTTTTCACGGCCCAACCGTTCAACCGATTTTTATGAAATTTGGTACTTTTGGAGAGTTAGCTAATATCCTGGGGAAGGGCACACTCATTAGATGGAGGAATCTTCCAGGAATGAACCACTCCAGAGCGCTGGTCAGAGCCTTCAACAAGAAGGCTGCCTCAAGAACAATTAAGAAGTAAGAGCTGGTTATTTCGGCGCTTCTTCCACCTGAGCATTAAGCCCAACGTGCTTCAAGCAAAAGAAGCATCGGAACAAACTGTCATGTGTGCCACAAAGGGTCCCAGCTCAGCATTATGCTGTATGCCTTGTTGCACAAGGACATACAGCGCCGATTTTCAGCTGGTACCCTGAACCGGGTGACGTCACGGAATCATTAACTATCAACTACTAACAATAATACTGGGGCCCATTCTCTTGTACACAATCTCTAAACTAAACTAAATTAACAGGTCTAAATTTAGTGCTATCCTTTTCCACAAGCAACATTACACAACATTATGAAAGGGATAGCAATAGATTTAGACATGTTTAATTTAGTTTAGTTTAGAGATTGTGTACAACTAAATTAGCCACAATGGGGCCGATTCTCTTGTACACAATCTCTAAACTAAACTAAATTAACAGGTCTAAATCTAGTGCTATCCTTTACCGCAAGCAACATTATGAAAGGGATAGCAATAGATTTAGACGTGTCATGTTAGTTTAGTTTAGAGATAGTGTACAATGGAATTAGCCACAATGTTAATTTAAAACTATATTTACATACACTATGTACTTTTTATACTGGAAAACGAGAGAGGGAGATGGAGAGTGTGTTGGAGAGAAAATACCTGTATATCTTCCTCCTGTGCTTCTTCATGGACATTGCTCACAAACAGGATCCAGCCTTCCACAGACCTCTGCGGCCCTGGTGTGTTGCCGTCACCTTCTGGTGCCAGACTGTCATATCTGTAACATTTTATGTTTTTGAAGTATTTAGTACATAAAATACTAGATGATATTGTCTGAGACTTTGTCTGCATGGATTAGCTTTTAAAGGTTCCGTGGGGAATCTTTGATTTTCTAAATATAAAAAAGGAAAAGGTGACTGACAGATCTATCAACGCACAGCTCAAACTACTGGACGGATCGGGCTGAAATTTGGCATGTTTATAGTTATCATGACGTAGAAATCCGCTAAGAAAGGATTTTTGAAAATGCAACCCCTAAGGGAGTAAAATGGGGGTTTGAAATTTGTGTAGTCCACACTGACGAAGTCACGGGCATAAGCTAGTCCAGGATAAAAGTATAGCCTATGTTCTTCCCTGGGATGCAGGCTATTTAGCAAGTAAAGGCACAAGTTGCCCTACTCTATACATTTCATTTAGTATTACAACAACACATGAACACACAGTACAGTATGAAACAATACTTAGCATAAATGTTTATACCTCCCTCTGTTGCCTCTCTCTGAGCCGCCAACTCCTGTTTCATTGCCGAATCCACGACCCTTCCGTTTACGTGCCTTCTCCTTCAACCGTGCAATGCCCTCTGAAGAACATAACCATAAATTTTAAAAAAAATCTTACATAAAAGTTGAGGAAGATAAAAGAAAACTTAGCATTAAAATAGGTATCAGAGCTAGTACAAATATTGGAAACACAATTTAATACATTTTAAATACCATGATCAGTCTCAAAAGGAAAGAAATTCGAAAGCGAAACGGTATTTTTGTATGTAAAACTGACAACATAACCTACTTTACTTTCATTATTAAAAATAAAGTTAATTCACGCATTTATCGACAGCTAACCTTATTTTTCAACGAAAATGATAAACATTCCATATCATTAGAGAATTTTTAATCAGTTAAATCAAATGCAAATAGGAATTTAATGAACTTACGTTCCCCGTCTTCGTCGACCTCGAATTCCTCTGAATTCTCAATATCTAGAACATCCGCCATTGTTGTTGTGCTTTTAAATTATTAACTAGGTCTTAAAAATGTTACAAAAGCTTGATTAAATATTAAGAAAATAATGTTTTTTCAATTTTCAAGAAGCAACGCTTGTATGAGAAATCTTATTTTTTTAATTTTTATGATTTTTATTGACTTGACAGAGCCGTGACAGCCAACAGTCGAAAAACAGATAATAGCATGATATGTAAAAAGTGTTTACTCTGTGGATAACTTTGATGAATGAATATTCATGGACTAGATGATGCCCGCGACTTCGTCCGCGTGGATTTAGGTTTTTAAAAATCCCGTGGAAACTCTTTGATTTTCTGGGATCAAAAGTAGCCTATTTCCTTTCCCGGGATGCAAGCTATCTCTGTATCAAATTTCGTTGAAATCAGTTGAACGGATGGGCCGTGAATGGCTAGCAGACAGATAGAGAAACAGACAGACACACTTTCGCATAATATTAGTAAGGATTTAGAAAGTAATAATTCTTCTAGACCCAGTTACACTGTTCATACTCTTGGTTCTCTTGTGGTTCTCTTCTATTCTGTGTTCTGCAGTCTTCATTCTGGTTTAGTCTCGTTTAGTGTCAATCAAAATAAACTGCCAATCATTTTAAAAATTCCTGTCAAAAAATCTTAACCTTAATTTTTCAATTTTTCAGGATATTCTTCAAAATTCAACATGAGTGTTTACGATAATATGTGGAATAAAGATAACTTAAAAAATCCAAATATTAAAACCTCATTATCCTCCGAATGGCCCTTCAAATCCCCGCGATCGAGTCCCAAATCATCATCACCCCCTCCCTCAAGTAGAGCTGGTGAAGCCATATTCCATAAATATAATGAACTTATAAATTCCAGAACAAACATGAAGGATGCTAAGGAATTAATAGAGCCGTTGGAAAAGCCTTTTGACTTCTTTGATGATGAAGAATTTGCGTTTGGAATTAATCTTTTAAAGAATAATGTAGCTTGTGTGGGCGATAATATAACGAAGCTCATACAAATGTGTGAGTAAACCTCTTACTAAAATATTTTTTAACAAAAATTGCGAAACCAGCAGATAATGAACCTGCATGGTGCAATACCTCTGGCTATCGCGGCCTTGGAGTGCCTTTAGTCCGTGTATGTCACGACCCCTTCACTGCCGATGACGATATATATCGTATTTTTTAGGGTTCCGTACCTCAAAAAGAAAAAAGGACCCCTAAAGGTGGGTCTACGCTAGACGAACCGAGCACGAGCGAAGCACAAGCGGAGCCGTTCTCGGCTTCGTCGGTCGCGGCGTCAAGTGTGGACGTACAACGATCACTGTCCTCGAACGTAGTTTTCCGCAATTAAATTTCACGTTCCATGATGCTCGGCTCGAGCGACCGACGTCTGTCACTCACGTCCACGAGCGCACTGCTAGCAAATCCCTTTGTGTTCGTCAAAAATCCGACAACAGATGGAACGCAGCCGAGCACGAATGAAATGCTCGCAGCGCGCTCGTTCGAGGCTTGTAAGTCGGTCCACGCTAAACGAATAATTGTGTTCGGCTCGTGCTTGGTTCGCCTAGCGTAGACCCACCTTTATAGGATCACTTTGTTGTCTGCCTGTCTGTCGTGTTTGTCAAAAAAACCTATAGGGTATTTCCCGTTGACCTAGAAACATGAAATTTGGCAGGTAGGTAGGTCTTATAGCACAAGTAAAGGAATAAATCCGAAAATCGTGGATTTGTGGTTACATCCCACAAAAAAATTAAAATTTTCGAAGTAAGATAACTATACCAAGTGGGGTATCATTTATGAAAGGGCTTTATCTGTATATTCTAAAACAGATTTTTATTTATTTGTACCTATGTAGTTATAACAGTTTTTGATTTATCGTGCAAAATGACAAAAAAAATATCCGAGTTCGGAATCCTAGGTGCGCGAATCTGACTCGCACGTTTTTTAACAAGCTAAGCTACATCTTGTTGTGACTAACTACTCACTTCTGATGGGCTATTGTGAATGATATTATTCGAATAACTCGATTGTAGAAGTCATTCAAATTATTCGAATAACCTACCAAACCATTCGAGTTTGAAGAAAAAAGAAAAATATATAAGAATGTACTGCGCCGTCTCATTCCCTCCGATTCGAATTTGATTACTACTAGTTTACAAATTCGAATATACATAACCTCATCTAAAAGTAAACTCTATGTGCTAAGAAAAAATACCCAATTTTGTGTGGCAAATTGTATCATTCAACCATCGAACTTAGGGACTTACTATTTTGTATTCGTATATAACCTCATCTAATTCAAAACTGAACTCTATGTTCTGAGAAAAAATAGCCCAATTTTGTATGACAAGTTTTATGAATGAAACTGGCGGTTTTAATCGAATTTGCGAATCAAATAAAGGTCGACTTTATTGTACGAGAATACAGCTCAATTTAGTATGACAAAGTAAATAAATGAAACTAGCGGTTTAATTCGAATTTGCGAACTAGCGGTCGATTGTTTCTTCATTCGATTGTTATTATTAGTAGTATCAAACCATTCGATTGTTGGAACTAGTAACAATCGCCCATCAGTACTACTCACTCAACACTCAACAGTACCTCGCTTGACCTAAACTTTGCTACCTACCGCCTCTTTTTCTGTTTTCAATATTTCTTCTAAGTGGTTATGATTGGGCTATGTATATTTTTTTAAATTTTAAATAGAGCCACCTTACCAATGTACCTACTCTGTGGAGCCACCCAAGGTATGAAGTGTAACTTGAATGATGTAACTACATAAGATGGGCTTTGCAAAAATGCCTATGAACAAAGCGGCCCGACGGCGAGCCCAACCTGGCGGATCTTCTAAAGTTCTGGCGGACATCTGTACCATGACTGTGTCAACTGTCGCTCATGTGTCATGCAGTTAGTGATATAGGTCACTCGATGAAAGCCGGCAAATGAGGAGCGTAATCTGTCTGCATGCCACCGAGTGTGGCATGCAGGTGGATTACGGCTACGCGAGTATGATACAATCGACTATTTTATTTGTCCGCGACTTTGTCCACGTGGATTTAGGTTTTTAAAAATCCTGTGGGAACTCTTCAATTTTCCGGGATAAAAAGTAGCCTATGTCCTTCCCCGGGATGCAAGCTATCTCTGTACTAAATTTCGTCAAAATCGGTTGAATGGTTGAGCCGTGAAAAGCTTGAAAACAGACAGACAGACAGACACACTTTCGCATTTATAATGTTAGTATGGATTAGGGCAACTTTCCTTTACTCTATGTATGTGAAACAACCAAGTGAAACAAGGTTTATTACATATGATTTTGTCTGTGTCTTGTCGGTTAAGCCTATATGTTGCCCACAGAGTAGGTACTTTGTATGTGAAACAAGGTTTATTACATATGATTTTGTCTGTGTCTTGTCGGTTAAGCCTATATGTTGCCCACAGAGTACTTTCTAAGCCTATAGGTCTGTGGTTGGGTTGTTACCTGTATATATAATGTACTCTGTGGTTGTCAACAAAAAATGGTCGTGTTTTCGATTTGTGTCTTTCCATTTTTTTGAATTCATGAAAATACCCGATATTTCATAAAACCTGAAACTTGCCCGTAACAAAATCATGCCGGAGATATCCCTTAAAGACACTATAATCACATCGCTTAATGGTGAGTGCGTTATATCGTTAAAATCTAAAATCAATCTTTATTTACATGATGTCACACATTACATAATTTTTGTTTTTAGTTATATTTAAATGGTTGACACGATTATTTAATTATAGATACCGGGTGCCCTAAATCTTCGAAGTGACTGTCCATAGTTACAACTTACATCACTTTGTAGTCTTTTTAATATTTTTAAAATGAAGGAAGATGATTTCATATTTGGTATAAAGTTTTTTTTTTAGTTTTGGCGTGCATAGGTTTAGAACTTTAAAGTTTTTATTTGTGTAACAATGTAATAATAACAATGTGTCTAACATTATATTACTTACAACACTCGCTAAAATACAAAGCAGTTTTTAGATGTTTGAAAATCTGTAAATGATGGAATGGAGGTTAGGTTTGCCTTTTTTTTGATATTTGTAATTAATACAATGGTTTTAACTTTGAAATATGTTGTACACAAGTTTCTAAAGTAAATAAATTTATGGTCTGATCTGACTTGGAAGTAATGATATATTTTATACCATAGACATGTTACGTTCATATTACTTGGTGTTTTAAGTATAATTCATGCGCAGTGATGAGTAAGACAGAAGATAAAAACTCATAAGAGTAGATGAGATAGTGCTCTACAAATGTGAACTAAGTGTCCTATGTTTAAGTCTTCACTTTAGATATTTTTGTGTAACATAATATCTACTGGCAGGAAATATTGTACATCAACTATTAGAAAGAAGTTATGTAGAGCGTTGTCTCTGTCACACATACCTATGAGACGTTTTGTCGGTCTCAACAACAGAGTCAAAGCTCTACAAAACCGCTATCTCTTTCTAAAGGTTGATGTACAATATTTTCTGCAGGGTACTTGTACTTCTTTTTACTTAAATAATTTTCACAATATTCCTTTTGGACCTGTAACTTTAATTTAGACATTTGTGTACAGCAAAATTAGTGTTATTATTTAATTTATACTACATAGAATAGAATTTTAAAATGATTTATCGCATGTGTTTGATTATAAAATATACCTGTAATTTTATGTGACTTATTTGTATATTTAAAAAAATACTCACTACTTAATTGCCTGCAACTTGCAAGCTAAATGCAAAATAGCAGTATGGTGCATACATTTTGAGATCTCACTCGCCATTTTAGCTCTATGTGTCAACTGTCATGTCAATAGTTAGATTTTAGTTCTTAATCCATACTTTTGACATGACAGTTGACACATAGGGTGAGATCTATAGAGCGCAATCTGACTTTGCTCAAACTTAAGACAGAGTTAAAACGAGACAGAGCCATGTCTCTCACATAAGTCTGTCTCGTTTTAACTCAATCTTAAGTCTGAGCAAAGTCAAAGTGCGCTCTATAGATTTCAGCCATAGAGCAGATACGGTGAGTCCTTTCTTAAAAGGAGAAGGGTCACGCCCCATAGGAAAAAAACCCAGACCCGACAGAAACAAGACATATCTCATTTTTTTTTAAAATGACTAATATGTTAAATGATGTTAAATGACTAATATTCCCCTTTCCTCTCCAATTAAGCGTCAGGCTTGTGCTAGGAGTAGGTACGACAATAGTGCAACGGGCGGGGTTTGAACCGTCGACCTTTCGGTTTTCAGTCCACTCCTATACCGGTTGAGCTATTGAGGCTCTAAACCCTTCTTCTTTATGCACTAATTTTGTGGTTAGAACTTAAATGACGATATGAAGAAGTCAAAGTAAAGAAAAGCTTTTAAAAAGAAATGTTTATATACAGCACAAGAGCCATGGCCGGAGAATGTCAAGCTGTTCCAGCCGTACGAAGTGGAGCAGATCCTGCTGCCGGATAACGCCAGCTGTTTGGCTGTACAGGCTTTCTTGAAGGTTGATAATCTTAAATCTATACTATTATTAATATTTGTTCATCGCTTGTCAGTAACCTGCAGTAACCTGGCAGCGTCAGGATTGAGGATTTGGATCCAGAAATTTTTACGGGGCCACCACCGAAACATCCTCTGTTGATTAAAAAACAATATTTTGCAAATAGGTCCAGAAACCTGAAAAAAATCGATGTACATACATAAAAAAAGTCGAAACCACGTGTAGGAACAAACGTTATGGTTTTGGAAGTCGGTTTTTTTAGTATTTTTTTCTCTTTATTCTAAATATTTTTGGTACAAATAAAAAATAAATAAACAACTCCGAAAAGTAAGTTGTGAGCACTGCGCGCCCAGGATCGAACTGCTGCGGTATTGGCTACGACTTTTATAATCCTGTGATTTACCAGGAGAAAAAGTAGCTTATATGTCAGTTGAAAAAAAAAAGTATCTATAAGTGTCGTAGTTTGTGTTAAATTAATGTATTGTGTGTTCCTAATAAAAAAAAAAAAGAATTTAACGCCACTGTCACCCTCCCGCAACGCACACACTACCCCACTAGCCATCTCAGTCAAATGGTATAACTATAGTTCAGTATTGTCCACAGATGTGCAACCTACCCTTCGAAGTAGAGATGCGTTGGAATGCAGAATTCATGTCCCCCTCTGGCAGAGTTCCCTTCATCAAGTGTGGAGCCTTCGTAGTGTCAGAGCTAGAGCCGATAGTACAGTTCGCAGCCAACAAGAATGTGTCTCTATGTGCCAGACTGAGCACAGAGGAACGAGCCGAGATGAGAGCTTATATGAGCTTGATCACCAACGTTTTGGTTAATGCTGAGGTATGTCTTCCTTTAGTAATGAGGCTGATATCGGTCGCGTACGTCAGTCGCGTACGCTATTAAGTACCAAACTATTACATATGTTTCGTATTATGTAATTGTAATTTTATTTTATTCTATTCTATTCATGCCTGAAGCAGAAGAAGCGCTGGAATAAAAATAATATCAACTGCTGGACATAGGTCTCTTGTAGGGACTTCCACACGCCACGGTCTTGCGCCGCTTGGATCCAGCGGCTCCCTGCGACTCGTCTGATCTCGTCCATCCACCTAGTGGCGGTTTTCCAACGCTGTGTCTTCCGGTGCGAGGTCGCCATTCCAGCACCTTGGGACCTCAATGTCTATTGGTTGTACGAACTATGTGCCCTGCCCATTGTCACTTCAGCTTCGCAACCCGTTGAGCTATGTCGTTTACTCTAGTTCTCCTACAGATCTCCTCATTTCTGATTTGATCACGTAGAGAAACTCCAAGCATAGCTCTCTCCATCGCCCGCTGAGTGAAAAATAATATAGCAGTTTAAAAAATCGTGCATTCTTTTCCAGCTGTACATATCATGGGTAGATCAAGACACGTTCAACGCGGTCACCCGGGTCCGCAACTCCTCAGTGTACCCTTGGCCCCTAGGATGGCTGCAGACCAGGTCTAAGCGCTCCAGCGTTATCAAGCGGCTGAAAGCGCTGCATTGGCACGACAAGACACTGGACCAGGTATTGGCTGATGTAAGTATTCTTCATTCCTACTTTTATATCTTAGCAAATATAATGAATAAGTAGCTTTAACTTTGCAAAATACCTACAGTAAAAGAGCGATTTTTATAAGAAATTGTAAGAGGCACTTCCTGGATCTAGGTGCCTCTATGGATGCCTAGTCTAGGTCTAGGAAGTGTTTCATGTAACGATATTTTATATGTACAAATATGCACTAATTAACAGCTTTTAATTTTTACAACAGTTTTTTACCTAGATTTTGTTAAATTTGTATAACGCGAACTCGCCATCCTCACATAAACTTTAACAGTTTCCAGAGGATGGCGAACTGTTTATTTTAAAATGTATTAGTGAAATTTACGTGATCAAAAAAAAAAAAAAAAAAAAAGGATGGTTTCGGAACAGCCCCCCCCCCGATCGTGTAAGAACAAGTGCGAGTTGGACTCGCACACGAAGGGTACCGTACCATCGTATGAGAAAATACCACTTTTTTTTAATTTTAATGGCCATTTTCATTATTTTTAGGGTTCCGTACCTCAAAAGGAAAAACGGAACCCTTATAGGATCATTTTGTTGTCTGTCTGTCTGTCAAGAAACCTACAGGGTACTTCCCGTTGACCTAGAATCATGAAATTTGGCAGGTAGGTAGATCTTATAGCTGACATTTGGAGAAAAATCTGAAAACCGTGAACTTAGGGTTAGATCACACAAAAAAATTTAAATTGTGGTCATGAACTAATAATTAGTATTTTCAACTTTCGAAGTGAGTGACTATATCAAGTGGGGTATCATATGAAAGGTCTTCACCTGTACATTCTAAAACAGATTTTTATTTTTTGAATTATCGTGCAAAATGTCGAAAAAATACGACTGTAGTACGGAACCCTCATTGCGCGAGCCTGACTCGAACTTGGCCAATTTTTTATTGTTATAAATGCAATAGAAATAAACATTTTGTGAAAATTTCATGTGCCTAACACATTGTTTTAGTGGTCTTTAATCATCTTCGTATTACTGCCTTTCTAATGAAACTGGTTTGGGACACATGGCTTGGAAGTTGGATGGTTTCAAAGTCTAAGACGGACATATATATTAGACTAGATGATGAATGCGACTTCGTCAGCGTGGATTTAGGTTTTTAAAAATCCCGTGGGCACTCTGATTTTCCGGGATGTAAGCTAACTCTGTACCAAATTTCATCAAAATTGGTTAAACTTTTGGGCCTTTAAAAGCAGACAGACAGACACACACACTTTCGCATTTATATTATTAGTATGAATTCTTCAATAATGTATAGGTAAGTCCCGCAAATTGCTAATCGCGTGGCCGCCAATTTAGTGACGTCAGCACTAGACTGAAGTTTCGAGCTGATGGTATATTCTTATTTCGGCTGACGTCATAATGACGTCATTTCGATGCTAATGAGACATGGTTCCAGCGCAATAGCAATTTGCGGGAATTATACTTACATGTCTTTTTCATTTTCCATCAATTTAAATTGATTGTAGCAGTTTGCAGGTTATTTATATTTACAGGTGGAGCAGTGCTGTAACTCGTTGAGTCAAAGGCTTGGCGATAGGGACTACTTCTTTGGCACGTAAGTTACTTTGAACACATGGACTAAGAGCCAGCGCGTGCCGGACCTTCGTTATTTTATAAAAGCTGAAAGTTTCTCTGCGTATTGCCCAACACAGGGAAGAATGATCAGCGACTATGCATGCAAGCACGCGCTGGCACTCTCTAACATATACTTTCATGGATTATCTACTAATTCAAAAAACATTGTTAAGAAATAGTTATAAAAAAAAACTCACTTCATTCACGTCACTTTAGGATAAAGTGATTGATTTTTTGTTCCTCGAGGGCGTTATATTGAATTCAGAGCGAAAATTCTAAAGTAGAATCCTGAGCGCAGCGAGGAGTTCAATTTATGCCGCCCGGGAACAAAATATTTTGACACCGAGTGATACACACAACATTTTTCATACCTATGAGAAAAAACAAAACATACACTAAAGCACGAACGCGGACCAATCAGAAGAGAGAAAGTTCAAACTCCCATGTTACTATACTGCGTTTAACAAAATAGAATTTTGTTCTTTTGGGATTCTTTGATCCCAATTAGTGCCAATTTTCGTTTTTCGAATAGGTATGATGAAAATGATACTTCGTCAAAAACCAAAATGTCACACATTACAATAAATTTAACTACCATTCTGCTTAAAAAATCACAACCAAAAATCACGATCGTAGTGCGTCCTTTTCTCTTCTTAATTGTGTGAGAGAGAGCGTACTATGTTAGCTCGACTTCCTGAACAAGGCCTAAGTCCAGTTGCTTTATAACCTCACTTTATCTAGGCCAACCCCAATGGATGCGTTAATCTATGGCCATGTCAGAGCGTTGCTATCAGCTACAGGACCCAATGCGGCTCTAAATACTGTCAGACACTGAATGAAAGCCACTGAGCTCATTTGACATTTATTTTTATTTTCATATCACTCAATAAAACAGCAATGTCGAACCAACCAATGTCAAAAGAGTTCGGTGGCTATCATTCAGTTAGACACTAAGTTAGCGGCCCACTGATGATTAAACCCCTCACTAGCGCCACTGCGATCACCCACTAACCACTCACACTGACCAATCACGATCATAATGCGTCCTTTTCACTTCTATGCAATTGTGTAAGAGAGACAGAGAGATGTGATGTTACCTCGACTCCCTGACCAAGGAAAGTTAGTCAATCACCCCGCTGATAGACACTAAATTAGCCAATCACCCCACTGATGATTAAACCCGTCACTAGCGCCACTGCGACCACCCAGTAACCACTCCCACTGACTCATCACGATCACAATGCGTCCTTTTCACTTCTATGCAATTGTGTAAGAGAGACGGAGAGATATGATGCTAGCTCGACTCCCTGACCAAGGTATAAGTGCTGTTGCTTAATAACCTCACTTTATCTAGGCCAACCCCGTTGGATGCGTTAATCTATGGCCACGTCAGAGCGTTGCTATCAGCTACGGGACCCAAGGCGGCTCTGATGATCAAACCGCTCACTAGTTCGCTTCTGCGACACTTGCTACGGATCTCTAATTTGACGCAAATGAAGCTGACTGTACGTTTATTCTATCTCAAATATAATATCACGGTATCACGTAATATAGTTATAGGTTAATGCTAGTTAAAGTATTGTAAACTAAAACCTTACTGGTACTGATTCTGAGCACAACCTAATTTTAGAGTATTCGCATCCTCTTCTTACTAATGTAATATGAAAAGGACAGACGCAGTTTGACAGTTTCAAATTTAATTTTTAAATGGTAAAACCCGTGATTTTAGCGCACAGTCGCGAGCCTACTGTTTAAATTTGTAGCGTGCACTAAAATTTAGAGTCTTTAAATGTAAAGTTCATGTTCTGTCCCTTTTTAGCATTGTTAAAAAGAAAAGGATGCAGATACTCTAAATTTAGACTTTTAGATTTAGAGAAAGCCAACGGAATCGGTGCCACTGTAACCTTTATCCTAAGTAGCATTATTTTATAGGAACATTAGTTATTGAAAATTCCCACGTTTATGGCGATAACCCAAAAACTACTTTTAGTAGTTAACCAACATTTAGAAATAGGACTGTAGTTGTGATTTATTTGGTGGTATTTAGCTCATTCATTAATACATGTATGGGAGCGGTGTGTAGGCTCGATTGTACACAAAGGGAGATCTCCCACCAAGCTGTTGGTGTGCTCGGTAGCGCCAGCTGGGCCGACGCGGACGGTTGTATCTTGAAATTTCTTAATATAGTCCAGATAGCAGAAAAATCCGTTAGTGCGAGTACTGTCTGCGGTACATTTGTTCGGGGATACGTCATGAAATGTTATCTATTGAATAG
The DNA here is from genome assembly GCF_902806685.2 of Maniola hyperantus. NCBI lineage: Eukaryota > Metazoa > Arthropoda > Insecta > Lepidoptera > Nymphalidae > Maniola > Maniola hyperantus. The sequence goes on from NC_048562.1 coordinate 2,987,207, forward strand.
CGCCATCTAGTTGCATCTGTGGCAACCGCCACATACACTAAGGTCTAGTTGCAAGTTGTCTTGTTGTTTTTGAAGCGGTTGAATGACGTGTTAGAACTTCGGTGACTCGCACTTCGCTCAGTTCAAACAGTACCCGTAGTATAAGATTTTACGTCACACCAAACGTTGCTAGAATTCGAGTCGAAACACTTCTGCGTTATAGTAAACTGGATCTTAAGTGCCTTGTTTTAAAGCTCAAGTTTGTCTACACATCTACAGCCAGTGCTCCAAGCGGAAACATTGCGAAATTAAAATCAGTGGCATTGAATTTTTGACTTCAATTCAAGGCTCTTTAGGTCCATTTTACTTTAATGTTATTGTGTTTCGATTCTCGAATTCTAACAACGTTTGGTGAGACGTAAAATCTTATACTACGGGTACTGTTCTATCATAATGTTTATCGCATTTGCTAGCCCCAAGAAGAGTACCTAGTATCGCAGGGTTGTCAAATATGCTGTCGCCGAGTGTCCCCGGACCGCAGCGTCTCGCGACAGAAGCGGTCTAAGCTGTGCGTCACAAGTATCAGTCGGGAGACCGTTGCGTTTAACAAGGAGGTTTTTGGTTAATATTTCTTATCTGTACATCATCATCATCATCATCATCATCATCCCACCATCACGGGCAGGGTGAACTAGAGTTAAGGGACCCTTTTGCTAGCCTCAAGAAGAGTACCTAGTGTCGCAGGGTTGTTACGAGTATCAGTCGGGAGACCGTTGCGTTTAACAAGGAGGTTTTCGGTTAATATTTCTAATCTATACATCATCATCAACACACGATCACGGGCAGGGTGAACTAGAGTGAGGGAACTCTCGGTTTGATCCTGTAGGTCGTATTATATATGCCGTATTTTCCTTACGATGTTTTCCTTCACCGTTAAAGCAAGTGATATAAAATATATAATGATAATAATATATAATGGTAAGTTAATTAAATACTTAAAACGCACATAAACCTGAAAAATTTAGAGGTGCGTGCCCGGGATCGAACCCACGACCTCCCATTAGAAGGCGGACACCCTAACCGCTAGGCTATCACAGCTTTGCAATACTGTAGTTAAAAAAAAGATTCGAAGAAGAAAGACGAATTGAGAACCTCCTCCTTTTTTGAAGTCGGTTAATAACACAGATGTAATAAAAACACAGGTTTCAAACCGTTTGCATCCAAGAAAATAATAATAATGACTTCTGAAAAGGGCAACATCACATGTCAATATGACGGTCCAAAGAAATGCGTCATCAACGAAGAGAACAATTTCATAATCGATATAGTCATTGAAATAATCGATAAAGTTGATGAAATAATCGAGCATTGTTACAAACACGATTTTGAGGTCATCGCGTATCCGAATGACAATTTCGAGAAGAAAATAAACGATTATTTGGATACAATCGATGAGAGAACAGATGTGACTGGTTTGGATATTGGTGAAGAAGAGATACAAGTTATCGATGGTTTAATCGATACTATGATCGATGGGGATCTCGATAGTGATGCGACAATGACAGATGATTTTATGGAATCGGGTGCTACAGATACGGAATGCGAGAAGGACATTTTCGTTGAAACTAGGTAATTTTAAAACTACTTATGTACTGGCAACTTAGGAGATTTCTGTAGGAATGTAGGATCAAAAAAAGAGAGAATCCAGAACTGTTAAAAGAGCCATCTGATGATGAAAGAATATCTGACTGACGCTAAAGGTCAACAAACGTTGCGTAGATAGGTGCCGCGGAGTCAATGCTGCGTCGTAGGTGGAGCATTGGCCCCGAGTTTTGCACGATATAGGGGCTTCTTTAGAGAACGATTCAGACGACATGTGTCAAACACAATCTTAATACATTGCACATTATGTTGAATAGGACATAATATGTCGTTTGAATTGTCCTCTAAAGAAGCCCCTATCTTGACTTTGAGGGTGATATCTATAGAGTGCACTCTGACTTAGCTTAGACTTAAGACAGAGTTAAAACGAGACAAAGCTATATCTCTCACATAAACCTGTCTCGTTTTAACTCAATCTTAAGTCTGAGCAAAGTCAAAGTGCGCTCTATAGACCTCAGCCTAAGGTCCAGTGTTAAACTACAAGTATAAGGCAAATGGTTATTGGTATTGAATTGTGTTTAGGTAGTACTAGCTTATGCTCGCGACTTTGTCCGCGTGGACTACACAAATTTCAAACCCCTATTTCACCCCCTTAGGGGTTAAGTTTTCAAAAATCCTTTCTTAGCGCATACCTACATCATAATAGCTATCTGCATGCCAAATTTCAGCCCTATCCGTCGAGTAGTTTGAGCTGTGCGTTGATAGATCAGTCAGTCAGTCAGTCAGTCACCTTTTCCTTTTATATATTTAGATTTAATTTAATTTTTAGTGAAGTTAATGAAGATAAATACCATGATCTATCCGAGAAAAACTCCATAGTTATCTACGATGGTAAAGGATCTTCACAGGGAAAGTCTCAATCGAAACCCTTCCTTGGGTTGCCTTCAGGTTTTATTCTTTTTTTTATTTAATTTTTTAACTTGTTTTTAATCCGATGAAGATGGATTCAAGTTTCATTCGTACCTAGGTGCGTATTTTTCGATGTAAAGTAATTACAACCCGTCGAAAATATCTGCGCACCTCGCTGGAATGCGCTTCCCCGCAGCTCGCCCATTTTCGCCTAACCAGTACCCAAAGTACCGCTGGATTCAAGCGGCGCAAGACCGTGGCGTGTGGAAGTCCCTACAAGAGACCTATGTCCAGCAGTGGACGTGTATCGGTTGATGATGATGATGATGAGTACCCAAAGAGTATATAAACACTACGTTCTACCAGTACCGTTGCCAGTACCAGTGCCAATACCGTTGCCAACGCAAGCTCGTTGCATGACGTCATTAACCCAGGTTTGCAGATATTTCCGACAGGCTGTATTTGCACTTGACCGATTTTTATTAAACCCATACCCCTTTTCGGTTTTTATACGCCATCGTACCGGAACGCTGAATCGCTTGGCGGCACAGTGTTGCCGGTTTGGTGGTAACTAGTCACGGATGTAGCCTCCCACCAGATCAGACCAGAGACAATTAAGAAATTATAAATTCCCAAATTGCTCTTGCGGGGAATCGAACCCGAAACCTCCGACTTATAAGACCATAGCGCTCACCACTGCGTCAGGGAGGTCGTCAGACTCAGAGGGTGAGATCTATAATAGAGAGCACTCTGACTTTGCTTAGACTTAAGACAGAGTTAAAACGAGACAGAGACGATACGAGATTTCTCACATAAGTCTGTCTCGTTTTAACTCAATCTTAAGTCTGAGCAAAGTCAAAGTGCGCTCTATAGATTTCAGCCAGAGTCGTTCTATAGTTTACATTAAATAACGGTTACAGGTTCGAATTCGACGGTAAAAATGCAATTCGAAAACGAAGAAATAAGCGTTGAAAATCTTTTGAAACAATTACGTCGTTATAACGCCGTTTATAACATACAAGTGGCTGATGTGGATTAAATACAGGAGATTTTGAACATATGGCAACACTGTTTAATTTTTTTAACTTACTATCTTACCAACATAAAAATTGAGCGCGATTTACCTTAACAGATCTTGAATTCTTTCATAAGGAATGTTAAAAATCTTTTTAAATAGTATCTTACAGTAAATCCGTACTAATTGGGTTACACTTAATGTGGCCAAATCAGTTGTTTAGTCCGTACAAAATGACATCTCACGCGCCATTTTAACTCTATGGGTCAACTGTCATGTCAATAGTACGGTTGACCCACAGGTTTGTAACTAGCGTGGCCCCCTCAGTCAGATTTTCTTACTTGTGAAATGTCATTCCTTCTACACTTCACGTTGTTTGCCAAATACGAGTGGCGTGCAGGTCATAGAGGAATAAATGCACTGCTTACCCCAGTTGTAATAGCTCAATGCATATTTTTCATTATGACCTGCAAGAAACAAAAAATTAAAACGGTGCATGAAAAGTCAAATCTTACGCGTTATACATTAAATTAAACTGATTTTTAATTCGGTGGAATTCTGACGTTGTCATTTTTATACATCAGGGGAGTTATTTGTATGAAAAACAGTGTGACCACCACCTGAAGTTCGATTTTACCCCAAATTACATTAAATCCCTATCAATATAAAACTTCGCACTAAAATAGGGTGCAATCTTTAACAGTGGAAAGTGAAAACTGACAGCAATGGGACCGGTTGATTTGAGGATGTAATCTTGACTTATATGTTGAACATTTCGAAGTTTATTTTTAGTTCCTTTTAATTTTAATGATCTTGATGTGCCTAAAAGTACACGCTTTGATTATGATTCAGGATTTTTTAAAGAAATTCTTTCACAAAAACTTTGTTCTTTACGAAAACAACAAAAAATCGGCCAAATCGGTTGATTTGTTCTCAAGTGATGATCTTACATACATGCGATTTATGCACTTAAATTTACCTATTTAAAGTTTTCTTCTTTGTGGGAACTGTTTTATCTCTGTTAACATTAAGAAACGTCAGAATTCCACGGAATTAAAAATCAGACTATAAACTGACAGGTTGTAATGCATTGGTATCCCTTTTACAACGCTTCTTGCGGAGAAGGACAGTATTAGATTTAGATCCGTACCTAATTTTAGTTTCATAGATTGTGTACCTATGTTATAATCGTACCTAAAGTTAAAAAAATGTTGGTAAAAATTACAATACTTATTAGGTATGTATTGAAAAATAATAAATTAATGGTTAATTTTTGTCGTTGTAAGTTTTATTTATGCAGAATGGTAGTTTACTTTTATAAAATATTTTATTTGACAAGAAATATAGTGTAACTTTCACTATAATCACACTACGTGTCCGGTAAGATACATTCTGAAAAAAAAACGCGCGTAGTTAATACCGTGTGAACGGGGTCTTAGTTTGGTTTCACACGGCATTAACACGGCAGGTTTTTTTGCACGATAAATCTTACCAAATACGTAGTCAGTCACACGTAGTGGCACAAACATTGAGTATAGAACAGTTCACACGATTAAAACTGTACGTATTTTTTGCATGTCAACGTGTGAACGGTTCTATAGTTTGTATGCGCCATTGCGTATTCGGTAAGGTTTATCCTGCAAAAAACTACTGTGTTAACACCGTATGAAACTCAGACTAAATCTTACCAGACACGTAGTGGCAAATATAGTGAGTATAGAACCGTTTACACAGTGAAAACTGTGTTCAATTTTTGGGATGTCAACGTGTGAATGGTTCTTAAGGTACTCTATTCGCTACTGTGTATTTGACATAGAGATCATTCATCCAAGGTATTTGATAACATTTATTTTGCCAAAAAAACGTGCAGTATTGAGTATTATGACTGTGTGAAACTAGATTTGTTTTTTCATTTTTTTTTCAAAATTGCTTATTCCCATTCACAGCCCAACAGAACTGGATGCCCTGGTTTTCGGGCACGTGTTCACAATCATCACGACGCGACTGCCCTGTCGCAAGCTGGCCGAGACGGTCCGGCGGTACGACACATTAGTCGCGTTGGCCAAACGGATCGACGAGCAATACTTCAAGCGGCCATAGCGTGAGGTTTTCAAGGACATCTCCACTGTGTTTCAGAGTCCTTGAATTTTTCCCCTTTAAAAGCCATTTTGAATACTAGTGACCCTTAAAGCCGGACCGCATTACACTTCGCGTCAAAATATTCTCTACAAACGTTCACTATAACTTGACCCCCTGACTTTATGTTGGCACCATTGCAAATCACACAATAATACACCCTAACTTCTAAGGAATAAAGCAAAAAAATAAATGGTGCCAACATGACGGCAGGTGACAAGTTATAGTGAAACGGTCTGTATCCCGCGACGTGCACTGTCGCGCTGTGCAGCGCCGCTCTAGTACGACAATCACCATACGAAATATTTTAATGTATAAAACGGGTACATACCATATTTTAAACTGGCAAGTATGTGAAATTCAGTGGTAGAATTATGCAAACCAGGACAGCATCGTACGACATCGAAAGTTAATAGTGACGTTGTGAGTGTATTTTGCCGGACAGCTTGAAGCTGTGAAGTTCCAGCGAAAAGAACAAGAAAGAGGGTAGTTCGCTACTGCCCTTGACAGCTCGAACTTCATCTCTCGCAGCACCGCAATCCCGTCGTGACCACGACCCGTGCAATTGGGTTAAAATATCGACAAATAAAAACAAAAATTAATCGTGGTATGTACCCGTTTATACATTAAAACATGTCGTTAAACCACGAAATAAGCTTAAAATCATTACCATACGAAATGTTTGAAATAATATTTTGACGCTTTGTATCGCGCTGCCGTAATGCGGAGGCTTTACAGCATAATGGTAGTTTTGATTCGACGTGTTATTATCAGAATGAGGCACATATCCGTTATTTGCTTTATGTATCGGCTGTATATATGGTACTAGCTTATGCTCGCGACTTCGTCCGCGTGGACTACACAAATTTCAAACCCCTATTTCACCCCCTTAGGGGTTGAATTTTCAAAAATCCTTTCTTAGCGGATGCCTATGTCATAATAGCTATCTGCATGCCAAACAGCCTGATCCGTCCAGCAGTTTGAACTGTGTGTTGATAGATCAGTCAGTCACCTTTTCCTCTTATATATTTAGATAGTGAAACGTTAGAATGATCATTGAGCATTTATATTTTAGAAGACATTGGGGCTAATACAGTTGTACACAATTAAATTAATTAAATCTCTAAACTAAACGATCTGTGTTGCTATCACTTTCAAACAAACACCAAACAAGCAAGCAAGCATAAATCAACCAGCCTTATAGTTCCCATTGACCTAGAATCATGAAATTTGGCAGGTAGTTACGTAGGTCTTATAGCACAACTAAAATAAATCCGAAAACTGTAAATTTGTGCCAAAATTTAAAAAAAAATATTAACATTATTTTTTACAATGGCACGGAACCCTTAGTGTGCGAGTCATACTCGCTCTCGACTGGTTTTTCACTAGTGCTTTGGTCTGCCAAGTGTGGTGTAAAATGTTCACTTTTGATTAAGTCTATAAGTAAATAAATAAAATTAAAATCCCTTTCATAATGCTCCCTGCGGATAAGGATACCAAGTTAGAAATAGATTGTTACATGTCAAATTAGTTTAGTGATTGTATACAACAGAATTAGTCCCATTATTAATGTTAGATTTTTGAAGAAGACATTTAAAGCCGCATTCTTATAAGAAACTTAGAGCTATAAAGTAAGTTTTCAGTAGTTAAACCCCGTTCACACGTCATCAACACCGCACTTTTTTGTAGGATACTAATTAATCTTACCAAATGCGTAGTCGCATATTTTCAGAATGGTGCATTCATAAGTTTTGTCAAAAAGCACACGGTTTTAGCCGTGTGAATGGTTCGTACAGTGCGACAAGGCTCTCTTGGCACTTAAATGACATTGACAGCGGGGCGCTGTTAGGCTTAGAATATTCAAACAAGAACAAAGAGGACACTTGACGGCAACGTTAGTTCCGATTTTCGCCACGCGCCAAGATAGCCTTGTCGCACTGTATGCGCCACTACGTATTTGATAAGATTTATCCTGCAAAAAAAACGTGCGTTGTTAATGCCGTGTGAACAGGGTCATAGGGTATGTGTTTAATTTTTTTGAGTAGGACCACAAAATTCGGAATAGATAGAGAAGTGGTAAACGATCGTGAACTTGTTGCCGCGCTGGTGTCTAGTGAAACATCAGCACGCGTTATCGTAAAAACAGTACTCTAGAGGGAAATTTAGAGGTGTATGAAGATAAGAAGAAATACAAATTATAAAATTGTTGTTGATATAAGTCCCACAAATTGTTAATAAGCGTGGCCGCCATTTTAGTGACGTCAGCACTAGACTGAAGTTTCGAACTTATGGTATATTTTACTTAAATATATGTCAAATGACGTCATTTCGATGTTAATGAGACATGGTACCAGCGCAATAGCAATTTGCGGGACGCAGCATAATAAGTATAAGAATTAGTAACAATATTAAAGCTGTCGGCTTTGGTGCATAGAGATACTTTATGTATCTGCCTATTTTTTAACTAAAGCGCCTTGTTACTTAATATTTGATATACCTACCTCTATATAGAGTTATACGCACGGACTTTTAATAGCTAGATGAAGTTCTTGTATGCGTTGCCTGGAATGGAGGAGATCACTGAAGAGAGTCGCACTGTGTCGTTGTCTCCTGTATTTTTAATCTTTACTAGCTGATGCCCGCGACTTCGTCCGCGTGGATTTAGGTTTTTAAAAATCCCGTGGGCACTCTTTGATTTTCCGGGATAAAAGTAGCCCGGAAAAGTGCACAATCAGTTAATACTTGATACACGCGCAATAATATGTATTTATGTAGGTATGACACAAGGTGCCAACAAGTTCAAAAAATTCCCGTTGTGTAACAGTGTTACTCAACGGGAATGTTTTGAAATTGTTGGCACCTTGTGACACAGTGTTAAACACGGGGGTTTGACTCAACGGGAATAACCCCCTATGTTACTCCCCAGGTCTTTATCTATGCCCATGCAAAAAATCACGTCAATCCGTTGCACCGTTGCGACGTGATTGAAGGACAAACCAACAGACAAACACACTTTCGCATTTATAATAAGGGTACTGATGGCTAGCAATAAAGATGTTATGATAGTAGGTATTGACAGAGCAATGAAAATAAGGATCGATATAAATCGATCCTTATTTTTTAACTAGTATAAACTAGTAGGTAGCGAATCCAAGCGAATTCCTGAAATTTAACACAGCATAATTCTTCTATCTCCACCACGTAAAACAAACCCCTTAACAGATGAAAAATTCGCAGGAATACCTGCGAGTTTTATTTCAATTTATTTCTCGTTTGAAATTGGTGCTTTACATGTGGATATAGAATAGAGGTCAATACGGTATTTCACACTAAGCGAGAAAAATCTAAAAATGTATAAACAAGATAGTATTAGTAATAAGCAATCGAAAATGGTAAGCAGTGATAGTCTAGTGGTTAGGACGTCCGCCTTCTAATCGGGTTCGATCCCGGGCACGCACCTCTAACTTTTCGGAATTATGTGCGTTTTAATTAATTAAATATCACTTGCTTTAACGGTGAAGGAAAACATTGTGAGGAAACCTGCATGCCTGACAGTTCTCCATAATGTTCTCAAAGGTGTGTGAAGTCTACCAATCCGCACATGGCCAGCGTGGTAGACTATGGCCAAAACCCTTCTCACTCTGAGAGGAGACCTGCGCTCTGTAGTGAGCCGGTGATGGGTTGATCATGATGATGATGAATCGAAAATGTTAATTTAAGTTTATATAATGAATTTTATTATTCATTTGAAAAATTTCACTTTTTATCTGTTTTACAAATTTCCAAAACGCATGATACCGTAGTAGCCGCCATGTTGATTCCGTCTGTGACGTCACATGGATTGAAATTGTAAAAGACACCGTTGCTTACTAAAGATGGGCGTTATTGGCTATTTCTGGCAACGGTTAATCAACAGTTATTTAGTTTCAATACCAATATTGGTAACCGTTGCCGAATATCGGTATCAGAGTTGTGTTTCAACTAATTTAATATGCGCAACGCGCAGCGGTTTCCGTAGTAGTAACTAAGCTAGCTGCCGTATCAATACCGTCTGTATAGCTAGCGCGCGCATATTCACTAAAATAAAACCAATTTTACTTTCATGAATATCGTGAAGTAATCACAACCTTAAGTTCATAGCAGCAAAGTTTAATTATAATGATCATTGACATAGGTCAAACTATAGTGGACGCCTGCACGAATAGTTTGACACAATCCAGTTAACCAAAAACATTTCACGAAGATTGATAAACCAAAGAGGACCTTATCTCTATTACTCTAAGGCTAACTGTTTTAAAATTGATAGATCAAAGTGTAATGGACAAGTACTTGTACAGTTAAGCCTTAGCTTAATAGAGATAAGGTCGGCTTTGGTTTATCAAGTTCTTAGTTACTAAGCCGGTAGCCAATAACCGCTCCTTCTCAGCTTTCAGTGAAAAAAAGAAAGAGAAGGCATAATTATTGCGTTTCTAGTTACCAAAAAACCAAACAATGCATTGTCAGTTGCCAGTTGGCAGCGTTGCGTTGTCAGGTGGTTCGTCATAGATGTTAGCTGATAACCGTTGCTAGCTACGACAATAACGCTACGGTACGCTATAGGCACGGCAGCGGTTTTCAGTTAAGTTAAGCTATAGCGGACACATGTCTATTGCTTACTAATCTGTGTGACGTCATGACAGCTCATGAACCTAGAAATGACGGGCAGCGTTTCGCGGCGAAATTTAAAATGCATTTTTATTGCATTTATCGAATAAATTTTTTGTAAATGTTGGTAGTTTATTATCACTTTAGGATCAAATTAAGACACTTTTCAAAAAAGGGTAAAATACCCTATTCGCTTTGATTCGCTGCTAGTATATATCGACCCTTAAAATAGATGCTATTTCGGGCACGCCTGGGTGGGGACAGTTTGCGTTGTCTAGCTATTCCAGGTCCGTGGTTATAAATATGTCTAGTTAAAATATTGTTGGTTGTATTTTGAATTTACCTTGTTAAGCATTTACTTGTACAAGCTGGTGTATTTGTTAGCATTTTGTTGTGAAGACGTCTAATTTTTATGTTCTTAGCCTACATACTTCTTAGCATAATAATTTTAATAAAAAACAAATTGGAATACATGTAGTTTGATTTGAGATACACCCTAGTACGCGGCCGAAAGTAATGTACATCGGCCATCGACATAGGCATACACCTTTGACATCGGCATTTAGAATGACATTTCGGCTTTGTCTCTATCACTCATACCTATAAGACTTTTTGGCGGTTTCAACGACAGACGGTGCTCTACAAATCTGCTAAGGTCGATGTTCATAACTTTCGGCCGCGTACTGTCCTACCTATTATCTAGTGCGCGTAAAACAAGTAGTCTAAAACAAGGCGTATGACTGCGCATTGTAGAAAAACAGATATCAGCCGGGTGTTTAATTAATCGTTAGATTATAAAATTTAGAATTTACTTGTTAACTACCTACTTAACAACAGATTTAGACGAAATTTGGTTGGGGAGATATTTTTTTTAAATTTATAGCCTAGCGCTTGGCTGCAATCAGACCTGGTGGCAAGTGATGATGCTGCCTAAGATGGAGAGCGAAAAATAAACCGGCCAAGTGCGAGTCAGGCTCGCGCAATGAGGGTTCCGTACTACAGTCGTATTTTTTCGACATTTTGCACGATAATTCAAAAACTAAAAATAAATAAAAATCTGTTTTAGAATGTACAGGTGAAGACCTTTCATATGATACCCCACTTGATATAGTCACTCACTTCGAAAGTTGAAAATACTAATTATTAGTTCATGACCACAATTTAATTTTTTTTGTGTGATCTAACCCTAAATTCACGGTTTTCAGATTTTTCCCCAAATGTCAGCTATAAGATCTACCTACCTGCCAAATTTCATGATTCTAGGTCAACGGGAAGTACCCTGTAGGTTTCTTGACAGACAGACAGACAACAAAGTGATCCTATAAGGGTTCCGTTTTTCCTTTTGAGGTACGGAACCCTAAAAATTCAAACGGACTAGAATACTACCTAGATGCTTCGTTTCATCTAGTTCCTAATTTAGGTTCAACGGTTGGGATCAACAAAAACCACAACTACTTAGTGTCTATATTTATTTGGTTTGCAACACAATACACCGCAAGGCAGTAGCCAATCATTCGTACACAGTCTATACCACCCATTATTAACAATAATATTAATCAGTTACTCAAAGAAAAAACCTTAAATCACTAAAAATTTAAAATCCACACAATCCTATACACTGATAAAAAAAAATTAACTACCTTTTTACATACTTAATTCTCTTTTACAACTTTTTTTATCGTCACACGACACAAAATATTGCACAAAAATGAACACGCATTTATTAGGTTTAGCTTATTTTTTAATTTATGTGCATTCAAAATTGCCGCCATTTTGACGTTTTTGACAGTTAAACAAACATGGCGTCTTGCATGGTTCTATGTAGTAGGTGGGCTTCTAGAACCTACTAAATGGTATTTTATGAAGTTTAGATTCTTCTGGTATGGCTGAGGATCATTTGACGGACGCTGAAGGTGGACAGACCTAGGCCGATGGCCGCGAGCGCGAACGCAGATCTGGTCATCATCTTTTCACGATTCGCAGGCTGTGGACAAGAGAGAACAAGATTTATAGTTTACAATAGAAAACGGATTATTATTCAAACTCTGTGATTTTCCGGGATAAAAAGTAGCCCATGTCACTCTCCAGGTCTTTATCTATTCTCATGCAAAAAATCACGTCAATCCATTGCACCGTTGCGACGTGATTGAAGGACAAACCAATAAACCGACAAACAAACACACTTTCGCATTTATAATAAGGGTACTGATGTAGTTAAATACCCAATTTTGTTTGTCTTCGAAAAGGATAGCCTTGACAACAAAATTCGCATAAACTTTCGAAGTGACGCAAAATTCTGGCGCCGATTTACCCAAAAATATCTTGACATATAAATAGTTTAGCGTTCACGTGGCTCAGTACCTACTCAGTACGCAGTACGAGATTTACAGCCGTACTCAGAGTCGCTTAATCGTTACTTAAGTTAAAACGAGACAGCTATATCTCTCACATACCTAAATCTGTCACGTTTTAACTCAATATTAAGTAACGATTAGCGACTCTGAGTACGGCTGTTAATGTCTCACCAACGTTGATAGTATTCAGAGTGTCGAAAACACTTCCGCGTTATAGTGAACTAGATCTTAACTACCTGGTTTTAAAGTTCAAGTTTGTCTACACATCCACAGCCAGCGCTCCAAGCGGAAACGTGTCAAAATTAAAATCAGTAGCATTGAATTTTTGACTTCAATTCAAGGCGCTTTAGGTCCATTTTACTTTGACGTTATTGTGTTTCGACTCTCAAATTCTAGCAACTATACTAACAGCCGCACTCAGGAGTCGCTAATCGTTACTTAAGATTGAGTTAAAACGAGACAGATTTATGTGAGAGATATAGCTCTGTCTCGTTTAAACTCAATTTAAGTAACGATTAAGCGACTCTGAGTACGTCAGTTAGTGTACAGTAGTCATGTGATGTGTCATTTGTTGTTAGTTAGTGACTATTTATAGTCTACGATTCCTAACGCCACTCTGGCTGGCTATCAAGTATGTTAATACCTAACCCGACTTTGCAGTAAACAAGCAAAAAATCGCTTGCTTGTTCTAATTATTTTAGCGTTTAAACTATCGTGAGTGATTTCCCTTATATGTATATAATATCTATCCCGGCTTTACTCACGTGTTTAGTCGACGTTAGCAGTCACAATCGTGACGCGTGCGCGAACTGACTCCCTTGAAAAAGGACCCCGGATGGCTAACGTCGACTAAACACGTGAGTAAAGCCGGGACAGATATTGTTCTAATTAATTTATTATTGTGACAAGGTTATATCTTTACTTTTCTGTAAAAAAAAAACGGGACGAATTGAGAACCACCTCTTTTTGGAAGTCGGTTAATAAGCATACTAATATTATAAATGTGTATGTCTTTCTGTCTGCTAGCTTTTCACGGCCCAACAGTTTAACCAAATAATTTTCATCAAATAAGATTTTGATGAAATTTGGTAGAGTTAGCTTACATCCCGGGGAAGGACATAGGCTACTTTTTATCCCGGAAAATAAAAGGGTTCCCACGGGATTTTTAAAAACCTAAATCCACGCGGACGAAGTCGCGGGCATCATCTAGTGATTTATAAATGAGAGAATCCGGGGCGGGTTCATTAAAACTAGATGAAAAGTAAATATTGGCAACTGTCCGAAAATATTCTGCAGACTAATAATTGGCCGATGTTAAGTAATAAATAGCATAGTTTACAACAATCCAATATTTTGGCTGTATGGAGCCGTTTTTAAATGTGATTTTTTTTTTCTTTTTTGATGTTTTTTGATGAGCAGTCATATTTTTTTAATTTTTAGGGTTCCGTACCTCAAAAGGAAAAACGGAACCCTTATAGGATCACTTTGTTGTCTGTCTGTCTGTCAAGAAACCTACAGGGTACTTCCCGTTGACCTAGAATCATGAAATTTGGCAGGTAGGTAGATCTTATAGCTGACATTTGGGGAAAAATCTGAAAACCGTGAATTTAGGGTTAGATCACACAAAAAAAATTAAATTGTGGTCATGAACTAATAATTAGTATTTTCAACTTTCGAAGTGAGTGACTATATCAAGTGGGGTATCATATGAAAGGTCTACCTGTACATTCTAAAACAGATTTTTATTTATTTTTATGCATCATAGTTTTTGAATTATCGTGCAAAATGTCGAAAAAATACGACTGTAGTACGGAACCCTCATTGCGCGAGCCTGACTCGCACTTGGCCAGTTTTTAAAAGTAATTACGACTTACGAATAATATGTCATTTGTTTAGATATTCAACCAGCTAATTGCTGTTATAGCGGCAATAGAAATACACATTATGTGAAAATTTCAGCTCTATATCTATTGCGGTTCACGAAATATAGCCCGCTGACAGACAGCCAGCCGAGTCATAGTAATAGAGTCCCGTTGCCACCCTAAAAACGTAATAACAAATTCCTCGCCTATTACGTAACGACAAGACAATCTGAATAAAATTGATTACATTGCAATCAGTCAAAGAACGAGGCAGAACTTGGTGTAATCTGTAATGTGACAACGCATATCGCAGTTTGCATTGCGTGTCGGGATATAAATAGCTTGTCTAGAATAGTTTACTTGTTCTACGCCGCGGTAGCGTGTTTATTTTGCGCGGTTTTATATAGAGGCCTTTGTTGGGCGCCAAGTTTCAGGATCATTGGCGTGCTAATCAGTACCCTTATTATAAATGCGAAAGTGTGTTTGTTTGTTAGTTTGTCCTTCAATTACGTCGCAGTGGAGCAACGGATTGACGTGATTTTTTTCATAGACATAGTTTAAGACCTGGAGAGTGACATAGGCTACTTTTTATCCCGAAATATCAAAGAGCTCCCAAGGGATTTTAAAACCCTAAAGCCACGCGTACGAATTCGTGGGCATCAGCTAGTTATAAATAATAGCTACTTAGTTAATTATACGTTATTACAAGATTATAATTATATTTACTACATGAATAAGTACTTATATGATTATTTATGCGTAAAATATAATCTCCGTACTTTGGCACCCCGCCATCTTAGGCGACCTTTAGCGTATTTGCTAAAACAAAATTAGCACTAACTTTTAACGGTTCATTCACTGCCAGGCGATGTTATCAAAATCTTTATTTCAGTGTTTCCTGAAAGGGCTTTGAAGATTTTGGCCTACCTAGTACTCCGCCATTTTTATTTTTAGGGTTCCGTACCTCAAAAAAACAACAGATTTTTTATTTTCGGATTTCGGATTTATATTAATCGGAACAATTCATAATACCTACGTATGTGAGAAAGTTCAGCCTTGACAGATAAATTAAGTAGGTAATTACTATTAATAAACACACAACAAGATAACGGCTCAGTTAAAATTTCAGCCTGAAGTATTGTAGGTTTCATTCGTAATCGCCTTCGAAGTAGACCAATTACTGATAAAACCGGAAACAACCCCTAAGGGGGTAATGTAGGGGTTTGAAATAGTGTAGTCCACGCGGAAGAAGTCGCGGGAATAAGCTAGTTATATATAAATGCGGAAGTGTGTTTATTTGTTGGTTGTTCTTGGTATGTTGGTTTGTCCTTCAATCACGTCGAAATGGGTCAACGCATAGACGTGATTTTTTTGCATGGATATAGTTAAAGACCGAGATGACATAGACTACTTTTGTCCCGGAAAAAAAGAGTTCTGGATGGTTCTGCAGGATTTTTAGGGTTCCGTACCTCAAAAGGAAAAACGGAACCCTTATAGGATCACTTTGTTGTCTGTCCGTGTCTCTGTCTGTCCGTCCGTATGTCAAGAAACCTACAGGGTACTTCCCGTTGACCTAGAATCATGAATTTTGGCAGGGAGGTAGATCTTAAAGCTGACATTTGGGGAAAAATCTGAAAACCCCGAATTTAGGGTTAGATCACACAAAATTGTGACCACAATTAAATTGTGGTCATGAACTAATAATTAGTATTTTCAACTTTCGAAGTGAGTGACTATATCAAGTGGGGTATCATATGAAAGGTCTTCACCTGTACATTCTAAAACAGATTTTTATTTATTTTTATGCATCATAGTTTTTGAATTATCGTGCAAAATGTCGAAAAAATACGACTGTAGTACGGAACCCTCATTACATGAGCCTGACTCGCACTTGTTTAAGCATAATCTATACTAACAAAATATGGGTCTCTGTTGCCTTAATAAAGAATTTATTTATTTATTATTATTATTTACCCTAACCATCTTAGTCTGCGAAAGGTCGAAATGGCAATCGGGGTATGAGGCGGGGGGACGTCCCGTACACACGCACGTCACCCACGCTATCACGCACCGGCCTTCCCTCCCCGATTGCCACTTCGACTTGTCGCGTACTATAAGGCAATTACTACAGCATAATGTAATAATTTTACTGAGTAGGTATTATATTAGTTTATACAGTACTAGATTACGCCCGCGACTTCGTCCGCGTGGATTTAGATTTTTAAAAGTCCTGTGGGAACTCTTCAATTTTCCGGGATAAAAAGTAGCCTATGTCCTTCCCCGGGATGCAGACTATCTCTACACTAAATTTCATCAAAATCGGTTGAACGGTTGAGGCGTGAAAAGCTAGCAGACAGACAGACAGACAGACACACACTTTCGCATTTATAATATTAGTATGGAAAGCGACCCGCCCCGGCTTCGCACGGGTAGCTTGTTACAATTTCCGTAGGGATCTCTAATTTTTTGAAAATAAAATACAGTGTATGTCAGTCAGGAATAATGTAGCTTTCTACTGGTGAAAGAATTTTCAAAATCGGTTCAGTAGTTCCAGAGATTACCCCCTACAAACATACTTACAAACTTTACCTCTGAATAATATTAGTGTAGATAGTATAGATTTACTTATGCATATAATTCGAATAACATTGTTTAGTCACGAAATTATCACGCCGATACAAACTAATACGATAGCCTACTGTCTGTCCGAAGTTATGCACGATTTCTATACTATCAGGTTATTGTGAATATATTGAACTGGCCTGAACTGGTATTAACTGAAGAGAATTCACCAATTCACCGATTCACTGAATAAATGGTTTGAAATATACAGTACAGTATGTGGCAGAAACTTAGCGTTATTGTTATACTACCTAAACACAATCCAATACCAATATAACCATTTGCCTCATTTTGTTAGTTTTAGTGATTTAGTATTTTTAAAACCTGCAATGTATAGCATGCAAAACTCGTGTCAATGCCTCGCCTACTTACACAACGTTTGGTGAACTCTAGCGTCAGCAAGATGTTTTATTTGCAATGTATCGTAAACTTTTACAAAAAATTATAGGATTTTTTTACATTGTTTTTGTGGTATCATATCAGTAATCATTCATACTGTCTTTTTCTTTGCCAGCGTTCTGGAGTAAGTAGGTAGACAATTTACAAACTCTAACTTTTTTTTTTTTTCTTAAAAGAATATTAGCCATGTTACATGACTAAATTCCCGTTTCCTCTCCAATTAAGCGTCAGGCTTGTGCTAGGAGTAGGTACGACAATAGTGCAATGGGCGCGGTTTAAACCGTCGACCTTTCGGTTTTCAGTCCGCTCCTATACCGGTTGAGCTATTGAGGCTCAGGCTATTTTTGAGTTATGTGTTTTAAGCAAATATCACTTAATAATACTTACTAAAAACTACTTACTAGATCTCGTCCAAACCAATTTTCGGTGGAAGTTTGCATGGTAATTTAAATCATATATTTAGTTGTATCATTCTCTTATTTTAGAAGTAACAGGGCAGGGGGACACATTTTACCACTTTGGAAGTGTCTCTCGCGCAAACTATATCATTTTTGAAGACCTATCCATAGATACCCCCCACACGTATGGGTTTGATGAAAAAAATTTTTTTGAGTTTCAGTTCTTTGAGGGTATGGGTAAAATTTATTGTTTTGTTTTTCTATTTTTGTGTGAAAATCTTAATGCGGTTCACAGAATAAATCTACTTACCAAGTTTCAACAGTATAGCTCTTATAGTTTCGGAAAAAAGTGGCTGTGACATACAGACTGACAGACAGACAGACATGACGAATTTATAAGGGTTCCGTTTTTTGCCATTTGGCTACGGAACCCTAAAAATAGCCTCAACTTACAAGAACTGGTTTTATTCCATCTGTCTATACAATACTTAAATAAACTTCACCTTTAGATCACCTACGTCTTTAAAACACAATTATAAATTCCAATCTTTTTTGCTTCGAATCAATAACCCCTGCTTTTCTTGCCGCTATTTTACAATTTACATCGGCCCTAATTATCTTTTCTTTAAAAAAAAAATCAACTCTAGGCAAAGGCAAAGCCGCTAACACTTATAAAAAAAAAGAGAAAACTTTCTCACCTGCGAATATGTGAGTCTCAGAGCGTAATGGAGAATTTGCGTCGATCGCATTATGCTAGAAGCTATATGCGCTGCAAAAGAAATAATAGACTCAAAAACACGTAAAACAATCTAAAATGCACTAAATTCTTACAAAATTCACGGTCAAAGTCACTTTTTTTACTTTTACATAACCTATGACAACTTATCAAAATCAAGTCACTCGCGAATTTTGATTTTTGACTGACACTAATTCAAATTCTTTTTATAAAACAGAGGAACATTTAAATATAAAGGAATATCTTTTAAACAAACTAATCTTTTGGCTAATTAATTAAAAATAAAATATTTAAAATTTTACGTACATTACACTCGCTGTTATTTGCGAATGAAAGAAAAATCACTCGCTGACCGCTGCTGTCGGCGCTGTCGCCACAGACCAATAACATATAGGATGTCGCTGTCTTTTGTCTATTTTAAGAGTTTGCCGAGTTTGCCTATGGTTTGCCTTCTCTTCACATTGGTAATGTTGGACAACCTGAATATTATGTTGCTCGCATAATATGGTAATATGATCTCCCCATATTCCTTATATGGGAATTTAGATTTTCGGGTGTTTGATTTTACTGCTTTTTTTTTTCATTGCTGACGGTCGTGATCCCTATTTATTAATACTATAAGTAGAGGTTTTCTTGGAATCCCAGGTCCTTCCACCTAAACTTTTAATGTAGTCCAATTAAATTAGCTAACTAACTAACTAGGTCACTGGTCATGTATACCTGGATTAACAAGAAATAAACTTTGATAGAATATTTTGCTTTATAGTGTCTTGTTATTCCTTGCTATAATTAAAGTATTATATGAAATACCTACCTACAGTGCGACAAGGCTATCGCGTGTGGCGAAAATCGGAACTAACGTTGCCGACAAGTGTCCCCTTTCTTTTGTTTGAATATTCTAAACCTTTGCTCTCCAACAGCGCCCCCCTGTCAATGTCATTCCAGTGCCAAGAGAGCCTTGTCGCACTGTAAGTTTATTCCAAGTTTAGTAGTCGTAGATGTTCCAGCAACTTTATTTTATGACAGTTACGGGACAGGATTAGCAACATGCTAGCAACCCTAGCAATGTACCTTGGGTTTTCTCTAGGTAGGTACCTACCTAGCTACAAAGTATTGTAGATGGCGCTGTAAGCAGATTTATGGATTTCTATGTACCACAGATAATTCATAGATTTTTTATTTTAACTGGCTTTGTGACTTTGGGTTCCAGGTTCCAGCATTTTGAGATTATAAATTAACTTTTGGAACGTGAAATATTTGAGCAACGATTATTTGCATTGCGATTTGCGACCGAAATTACTATCCGCTATAGTTGATAATGATGATGAATAAATAGTATAAACTTACGTGACAGGTCAAGATGGCAGTCGGGGAGGGAACTCCCTTAGTTTAGTAGTAATTTAGTGCCTTTTTGAACAATCTATAAGTCCGCGACAGGTTGAGATGGCAATCGGAGTATGAGGCAAGGGGCACGCCCCGCACACCCGCACGTCACCTGTGCTCGCCCGTATCGAGTTAGCGCAGGGGCTGTGCGGGTGTGCAGGGCGTTCCCTTCCCCAGATTACTGTGCCGATTGCCATATGAACCTGTCGCGTACTAACACTACTAAACTATAGCTTATGATATGAATAAAGTACCAGGTGAGCATAGGCGCATAGGAGGCTTGGCTTAGCTTTATAGCTCGCGACTGATTGGTCCGACATGCACGCACACTTAAGCAATGCCCGCGTGTCCGACGTAACTACAAGTAAAGTCCACTCGCCTTCCTGAATTGCAAGAACTGTAGCAGTTTTAGTCCGTTTACACGGGCCATATATAAGACCTTTACGAGCATGAGAAGGGAAAACCTACTCTGTATTTAAATTCTTGTAAGTAGGTAAGCTTGAAGCTGTGGTAGCCTAGTGGTTAGGACGTCCGCCTTCCAATCGGAGGTCGGGGGTTCGATCCCGGGCACGCACCTCTAACTTTTCGGAGTTATGTGCGTTTTTAAGTAATTAAAATATCACTTGCTTTAACGGTGAAGGAAAACATCGTGAGGAAACCTGCGTGCCTGAGAGTTCTCCATAATGTTCTCAAAGGTGTGTGAAGTCTGCCAATCCGCACTTGGCCAGCGTGGTAGACTATGGCCAAAACCCCTCTCACTCTGAGAGGAGACCTGTGCTCTGTAGTGAGTCGGTGATGGGTTGATCATGATGAAGTAGGTAAAACAGTGATGTTTATTAAGTTAAGTATTATATAAATAACCCGTAATATAATAAATTTCGTCATCCGATATCAAACACGGCTTGTATGTTCTCGCAGTTTGCTCAGGCTATCTCTGCCGTATCTCTAAACGAGGACAGAAAGATACGTACTTAGGTGAGATGAAACTCAAAATGATACATTGTATAAGTCCCGCAAATTGCTATTGCACCGGAACCATGTCTCATCAACATCGAAATGAAGTCAACAACGTCAGCCGAAATAAAAATATAGGTACCATCAGCTCGAAACTTCAGTCTAGTGCTGACGTCACTAAAATGGCTGCCACGCGCATTAGCAATTTGCGGGAGTTGTAATCACTTTATCATATTCAACTAGAATCTAGATACCATCATGATCAACCCATCACGGGCTCACTACAAAGCACGGGTCTCCTCTCAGAGTGAGAAGGGTTTTGGCCATAGTCTACCACGCTGGCCATATGCGGATTGGTAGACTTCACACACCTTTGAAAACATGAAGAACTCTCAGGTATGCAGGTTTCCTCACGATGTTTTCCTTCACCGTTAAAGCAAGTGATATTTTATTAGTTAAAACGCACATAACTCCGGAAAGTTAGAGGTGCGTGCCGGGGATCGACCCACCGACCTCTGATTAGAAGGCGGACGTCTAACCACTAGGCTATCACAGCTGTGACTTATAATCACTTTATCATATTCAACTAGAATCTAGATACAATAGCTGGTATTTTTTTATTTTTTTGTCTGGTGCGAGGCTACGGCCTTGGCTAGTTACTTACAATCCTACCAGCAAAGCCGTGCTGCAAAGCGATTTAGCGTTCTGGTACGATACGAAACCAATAAGGAGTTAAGCTTAATTAAATTTTTGAGTTTAATAAAAAAAAAAACTAAGGGTTCCGTACCCGGGTATTTTTCGACAGACAAAAATATTATCAAAATAGAGCAGGGCGCGGGCTGGATTCAGGTGGCAGAAGACCGTGAAGTGTTGAAGTCCCTACAAGAGATTTAGACCCTACAAAGCAGTGGATGTAGGTATATCGGTTGATGATGATGATGATGAAATTTCCATAGCTTAGCCACATATAGCTCTCTGGCATAATCACTATTCACTATTCATACACACTAATATAAATGTGAAAGTGTGCTTGTTGGTTTATTGGTTTTCCTTCAATCACGAAGTAACGGATCAGCCTGATTTTTTGTATGGATGTAGTTAAAGACCTGGAGAGTGAAATTGGGTACTTTTCATACCCCTCGGAAAACTCAACGAGTTCCCACGGGGTTTTAAACACTTAAATCCACGCGAACCAAGTCATGGGTACTAGCTAGTTGGTACTAAAGCCTAAACCACAGAATATATAATAGTACTACGTACCTAAACAGCCATCATAATCACCATTATCATCAATAACCGATAGACGTCCACTGCTGGACGAAGGTCTCTTGTAGGGACTTCCATACACGGTTTTGCACCGCCTGAATTCAGCGGCTCCCTGCGTCTCGCCTGATGTCGTCCGTCCACCTAGTGGGGGTCTTCCAACGCTGCAGTTTTTAGGTGCGAGGTCACCATTCCAGCACCTTGGGACCCCAACGTCTATCGGTTTTTCGAACTATGTGCCCTGCCCATTGCCACTTCAGCTTCGCCACCCGCTGTCGTGTGTCGATTCGATATCGTAGAGAAACTCCAAGCATAGCTCTCTCCATCGCCCGCTGAGTGACTCTGAGCTTTTTTATGAGGTGGGCCTCATAAGTTAGCGACCATGTCTCGGAACCATTATGTAATTACATCAGGCGTACAGTACCCAGCTGGAAATATAGAAAGAGACAGCGGTTTCGTAGAGCGTCGTCTCTGTCGTAGAGGCCGACAAAACGTCACGTAGGTATGAGTGACAGAGACAACGCTCTACGAAGCCGAAACCTCTTTCTAAAGGTCGATGTACAATATTTCTTGCCGGCTACCACATAGCTTTTAGCCATTGGTACTTTGGTAGGATTTGGTACTTAAAACCTAGTCAGCAATAACTTAACAAAATTATTCAAAGTTTCTAAAACAATAAAACGTTTAGGTAGGTACCTACTTAAGTTATCGTAACCACATACGATTCAGGTAAGCTCCGAGTAAAACTTAAACAATAGTCGAAAATCGAAAGCGTCAGCCTTCCTGCCTACAAGATCGATTTTCCCGCATACTAGCTTGAAAACGATAAGAAAATTTATACAGGATGTTTGTTAAATTACGCTAAATAGTAGGTACTTACGAACAGGATGGTATTTCGTTTTGTTACAGGTCAGTAATACGATGCATTTAGATATTACTAGATGATGCCCGCTACTTCGTCCGCGTGGATTTAGGTTTATTAAAAATCCCGTTGGAACTCTTTAATTTTCCGGGATAAAAAGTAGCCTATGTCCTTCCCCGGGATGTGAGCTAACTCTGTACCAAATTCCATCAAAATCGGTTGATCTGTTTGGCCGTGAAAAGCTAGCAGACAGACAGACAGAAACACTTTCGCATTTATAATATTAGTATGGAAGTATGGATAAGCGTGTGAACTTTGAAGGGGTATTAAAGCTTTTACCCATGACAGGCATGGATACATAAGGTTCATCAGGACAGGATATAGGTACATAAGGTTCATCATCATCATCATGATTAACACACCTTTGAGAAAATGAAGAGAACTCTCAGGAGATGCAAGTTTTACTCAGGATGTTTTCCACCGTTAAAGCAAGTCATATTTAATTTATTAAAACGCACATGACTTCGAAAAGGTAGAGGTGCGTGCCCGGGATCGAATCCCCGACCTCACGTATATGAGGCGGACGTCCTAACCACTAGGCTATCACATAAGGTTTCGCTATGCGCTAGTAGGTATAAAAGTAATAAGTAGCAGTCCTGCAGCGCGATTGCGGGAGAATGACAGCTACAATGTCGCGATCGCAATCATCTCTGATTGGTTAACGCTCGCTTACTATTGGCTAAAATGCATTGTTGCAACAAGAATCGCACAAACTCAGCCAATCAGAACAATTGAGATTGTAATAATGATTGATGCAGGTTTTAGACAATCGCCCGACAGCACATTGCTGGCTGCGAGTCAAATCCACGGTCTTTTATTATTTAGGTACAATCTTGCTCCAAATATCTTTTTTAGAAATTAGGTTTTGACAGATTTTTTAAACTTGTTTATTATAAAAGCACAGAACACCCTGTATATAAAAATGCGTCCCATACACCTGACGTAACAGGCATACTATAAAACAGTTCACCTGTATGCAGTGGCGCCATTTCCAAGTTAACCTCACACCAAAACGTGTCTGTTTTCGAATTTTTTTACATAATTATCACTCATTAGTGCATTCGTTTGAACGAAAATTCCTTTCGAACACAATACGTATTTTAGTCATGCTTTAAACGTGGTTTAAATTGTTCATTTTCAAAGTTTCGTGTCTCGAATCTCGATTGCCTAGTGAATAATGTCGGAGTTAGGCGGGAAATGTTTGTTCTATCGGAAAATTTGTGTTTATACGGGTAATTAATACCTAGTTTTTATCGAAAAAGTTAGTGTTTGAAAGAAAGTTCCTTTTCAAATTAAATATGACCATTTTCAAACTAAATTAGAAAATGCATGGTTTAGTTGACAGTCGATTTTAGTTTAGTGACCCAATTGACTAGTGCAAATGTCAGATTTAAGGCGGGAACCGGGAATTTCTTTGTCTTGTCGGAAAATTAGTTAATCGTACTCCCTTAACACCAAATCTGTGACTTATTAGATTATTATTGGCTGAAATATCCAGTTTTCATCACCAATTTTCAGATTCATTAGGTACCTATGTTAATCGTTAAAACTCGAGTTGAAATCCTGTGTATATGCGGAAGGATCTATTAGATTATCACATAACCATCCTAACAAAACCTCTACACCCCTCCCCTCTCCCTCACTCCCTCTATTAGAGGGAGGAAAAATTAATGAAAAGTTGTTCTCGCTGGTCGCTAATATTTTTAGAGCGTATTTTAGCCAAAAGCATCCGACAATCGGAAGGATTATAAATAATAATATATGGTGCTAGGGGTGATAAAAATTGTATACTTAAGTATTCGTCCTGGCATAGTAATAAGTTTAGTATATTGACTAGTGCTAATAAAATTTTAGCAGAAAATGACTTTTTTATCGGAAAATTAGCTGACATTTAGATGAATCTGATTGGACGGTATACTATCTATGGCTATAGACGGCTTTAGTCATCCGTCTCTCTGATTGGTCACATGACACAGCAGGTCGTCCTAATGAAATAATGAGATAAACATGTGATTCAAGTTTCCAAGATGGCAGCGCAGTTTCATAGGAAAATTCTGAGTGGAAGATGTCTTATCGGTGAGAATAAAATTAGTTTTTTTTAAACTATTTTTTTTAATCGTCTTATCTTTTAGTTAAGTAGGTATTCTTTCGTTTTAATTACTTATTGTACCTTGACTTGAATAACTTGTACCACTTGTACCTACCTAAATAGTTGATTGACAGTTAGTAGGTAAGTACAGTAGGTATCTATTTTATTTATGTTAACTAGTTCTAAATTTGAAATTTTTGCCTTGTGCTTTTTAATTTATTTAAAATCGTTGTTTTGAGTTTCTAATTTTTGCGTTAGTCATAAGATTGTAACGATGTTTTTAACACGAAAAAATAAATTCGAACTTTTAAAAAATACAGTTCGATAGTTTTCCATCGACTAAGTAGAATTTATATTTTTCCTTACGGAAAATCTTACTGCTAATTTTGAAAATGTAGATAGAGACATTTTTTTTAACTTAGTTTTTTATATTTATTTACTAGCTGATCCCCGCGGCTTCGTCCGCGTGGATTTAGGTTTTTAAAAATCTCTTTGATTTTCCGGGATAAAAAGTCTATGTCCTTCCCCGGGATGCAAGCTATCGCTGTACCAAATTTCGTCAAAATCGGTTGAACGGATGGGCCGTGAAAGGCTTGCAGACAGACAGAGACGGACAGACAGACATACACACTTTCGCATTTATAATATATATATTAGTATATTAGTAATTAGTAATTAGTATAAGTATATTAGTAATATTAGTATGGATATAGATTATACATTTTAATCTACTGTTTAAATAGGTTACTACTTATTTTATTACCTATTTATCGAATTTAACTGTTAGGTAATTATAGCCAGTAGGAAAACCGGCCAAGTGCGAGTCAGGCTCGCGCAATGAGGGTTCCGTACTACAGTCGTATTTTTTCGACATTTTGCAGGATAATTCAAAAACTATGATGCATAAAAATAAACAAAAATCTGTTTTAGAATGTACAGGTGAAGACCTTTCATATGATACCCCACTTGATATAGTTACTTACTTCGAAAATTGAAAATACTAATTATTAGTTCATGACCACAATTTAATTTTTTTTGTGTGATCTAACCCTAAATTCACGGTTTTCAGATTTTTCCCCTAAAGCCAGCTATAAGGCCCACCTACCTGCCAAATTTCATGATTCTAGGTCAACGGGAAGTACCCTGTAGGTTTCTTGACAGACAGACAACAAAGTGATCCTATAAGGGTTCCGTTTTTCCTTTTGAGGTACGGAACCCTAAAAAAAAATATTTATGGTGACCATTTCGAAATTTTCAATATTTGGTGTTAAGCGGCAATAGAAATAGACGTTCTGTAAAAACTTCAACTCTAGCTGTTACGGTTCATGAAATACAGTCCGCTAGACGAAGAGACGGTTAAACGATGGACGGATAGAAGTACGAACGGACGTGACTGACAGCGGAGGTATGGTCGCGTTAGCACCGTTAGGGTACGGAACCCGAAAAAGATTTTGAATTTCATCATCATCATCATCATGTTCAACCCATCGCCGGCTCACTACAGAGCACGGGTCTCCTCTCAGAGTGAGAAGGGTTTTGGCCATAGTCTACCACGCTGGCCAAGTGCGGATTGGCAGACTTCACACACCTTTGAGAACATTATGGAGAACTCTCAGGCATGCAGGTTTCCTCACGATGTTTTCCTTCACCGTTAAAGCAAGTGATATTTTAATTATTTAAAAACGCATATAACTCCGAAAAGTTAGAGGTGCGTGCCCGGGATCGAACCCCCGACCTCCGATTGGAAGGCGGACCACCACTAGGGTACCACAGCTTCAATTTCAGATTTTGAGTTTACACTGAAGTAAATTTTTCGTTGTGTCAGGAGGCAACCATTTTTATCTCAACCTCAAAAATCTAATTACCCGTACGTGTAATGAACAAATATTTGTACAAGGAATATCTTATAGCGGGGCTTGAGCAAATACAGTCACGATATGAGAGATTATGGGCTGCACTGATAACAGAACTGGGGCTTACCCACCTGTTTACTTGGTCTCGACTCTCGACTAATTTTTATGGGGCTTGACTAGCTTTTTCTTGCGATTTCATCGGCGTGAATTTTAGTTTTTAGGGTTCCGTACCTCAAAAGGAAAAACAAAGTCAAAGTCAAAGTCAAATGATTTATTCAAAATAGGTAATAAATTACGCTTATTGATGGTCTGGTATGGTGTTAGATTTGTAAGATATAGTGGTGATAATTATAACGCAAACTTAAAACTAAAGCTACGAGGGTTCCAAACGCGCCCAGGTCTGAGAAGAGCCCACAACAAACGAAACCCAGGATCACTTCGTTGTCTGTCTGTCTGTCCACCACCAACAGGGTACTTCCCGTTGAAATAGAATCACGAAAATTGGCAGATAGATAGGTCTCATAGCAGACATTAGGGGAAACATCTGAAAACCGTGAATTTGTGGTTACATCACACAAAAAAAATTTGTTGTGGTCATGAAGTAAAAATGAGTATTTTCAACTTTCAAAGTAAGATTACTATACCAAATGGGGTATCATATGAAAGGGCTTCACCTGTGCTTTCAAAAACAAATTTTTATTTATTTGTATGCATCATAGTTTTTGAATTTAGAGTGCTTAGAGTGGTTTAGAGCCTCAGTAGCTCAGCCGGTAAAGGAGTGGACTGAAAACCGAAAGGTCGACGGTTCAAACCCCGCCCGTTGCACTATTGTCGTACCTACTCCTAGCACAAGTTTTACGCTTAGTTGGAGAGGAAAGGGGAATATTAGTCATTTAACATGGCTAATATTCTTTAAAAAAATATATATATATATCGTGCAAAATGTCGAAAAAATACGACTGTAGTACGGAACCCTCGTCTGTACTCTGGCCCCTGGACTAGCCGTAGTGTCCACGTTTCAGCACTGTTATTAATTACTTGGTAATTCAGAGATACATAAGAGTAATCCTAGAAAGGATTCATCATACAAAAGTATTATGCTTTATCATTTTGTCCTAGCTACCACAATTTTTATTTACACAGCTGATTTTAGTAGTCATTAAAAACTCTGTCCTATTTTTTCTAAAATAAGGTCCAAAATTAAGTGCACCTACTGAGTATTGTAGTATTAGTTGAAGGCAGCCTGTGTGCGTACAGTACCCGTAGTATAAGATTTTACGTCACACCAAACGTTGCTAGAATTCGAGAGTCGAAACACTTCTGCGTTATAGTAAACTGGATCTTAAACGCCTTGTTTTAAAGCTCAAGTTTGTCTACACATCTACAGCCAGCGCTCCAAGCGGAAACATTGCGAAATTAAAATCAGTGGCATTGAACTTTTGACTTCAATACAAGGCTCTTTAGGTCCATTTTACTTTGATGTTATTGTGTTTCGATTCTCGAATTCTAGCAACGTTTGGTGAGACGTAAAATGTTATACTACGGGTACAGGTGATTTTGAAGTAGCTATGAATCAGTAAGGAATTCTGACTACTACTGTCACATTTGCGCTCATATTGTGTCATTTGTATTTGTTCCGGGTCAACCAACCTATTCCCAGTGGCGTGCACAGTGTTTGAAGCCAGGGTAAGCATTAGTTAGGTAGGAACCTATTTACTGGCAGGTCATAATGAAAAATATGCATTGAGCCATTACAACTGGGGTAAGCAGTGCATTTATGCCTCTATGACCTGCACGCCGCTGCCTATTCCTGTAATAATATGCATACGAAACTCCGCACTAACAAAGGGAAAAAAAATATGTTTTTATTTCGACCAACAAGGATCATATTGGTGTTAGTAATTACACGAAACTTAAACCTATTAATTGTTAGTAAAAAATCTATAACTATAATATTTATAACTATTTAAATTAAGTCAGGATCGATTTGCCAGCACGTGAATCATACAACAGTGATTCAAGTACTGGCAGTCGATCCTGTCAGAAAATACCTTCAGGAGGCCGTTGGGGCTGGACCGGACTCTACGCAACAGGGATGTGCACCACTTTCGCATAGTAGTATAAAAACAGCCTCGGCGAACATCCCTGATCAAATTATTTCCGTTTAAAAAAATTAAAAACCGGCCAAGTGCGAGTCAGGCTCGCGCAATGAGGGTTCCGTATTTTTTCGACATTTTGCACGATAATTCAAAAACTATGATGCATATAAATAAATAAAAATCTGTTTTAGAATGTACAGGTGAAGACCTTTCATAGGATACCCCACTTGATATAGTCACTCACTTCGAAAGTTGAAAATACTAATTATTAGTTCATGACCACAATTTAATTTTTTTTTGTGATCTAACCGTAAATTCACGGTTTTCAGATTTTCCCCCAAATGTCAGCTATAAGATCTACCTACCTGCCAAATTTCATGATTCTAGGTCAACGGGAAGTACCCTGTAGGTTTCTTGACAGACAGACGGACAGACAGACAACAAAGTGATCCTATAAGGGTTCCGTTTTACCTTTTGAGGTACGGAACCCTAAAAAATAGCTTATCCCCGCAACTACACAAATTTCAACCCCATTATTTTATCCTCTTAGGGGTTGAATTTGGAGTGACTTTTAAGCTTACTTATGAGACCCTTAGTTTATTCATCATCATCATCATCGCTAACCGATAGACATCCACTGCTGGACTTAGGTCTCTTGTATTGTAGGCACTTCCACACGCCTTCACCTAGTGGCTCCCTGGGACTGAGCTGTTGATGTCGTCTCTTCACCTAGTGTAGGAGTAATCTAACACTGCGCTTGCCAGTGGCGGTGTTAGGTCGCCATTCCAGCACCTTGGGACCTTTAGTTTTATGGATAGGTGTAAATAGGCCAAGGTATCTAGAACTACATAGATATGGGAGACTGAATGACAATGTCACAATCTGAAATACTAGGTAAGGTAGTTATAGTGGTCTTTTATGTACAATACAATGTATATAGGATGATAAACAATTTACAAGTAAAACACTAAGTACCTCGTTTTGAGTAACACATTTTTAGGGTTCTGTACCTCAAAAGGAAAAACGGAACCCTTATAGGATCACTTTGTTGTCTGTCTGTCTGTCTGTCAAGAAACCTACAGGGTACTTCCCGTTAACCTAGAATCATGAAATTTGGCAGGTAGGTAGGTCTTATAGCTGGCTTTAGGGGAAAAATCTGAAAACCGTGAATTTGTGGTCACATCACACAAAAAAAAATTGTGGTCATGAACTAATAATTAGTATTTTCAATTATCAAAGTAAGATAACTATATCAAATGGGGTATCATATGAAAGGGCTTCACCTGTGGACACTAAAACAGATTTTTATTTATTTTTATGAATCATAGTTTTTGATTTATCGTGCAAAATGTCGAAAAAATACGATTGTACTACGGAACCCTCGGTGCGCGAGCCTGACTCGCACTTGGCCGGTTTTTTTTTCCTGTGCCAAAATCGAGTTCAAAGTTCGTGATTTCGATCAAAACGGTATAATAACAGCAAAGTTTTAACAGCTTTCATTCTAAAAGCTTTTTTTTCCAGAAATTCTGATTTAAAATGGGTAAAACTTATAAATAAAGGGAAAAGCTGACTGACTGATATATCAACGCACAGCTCAAACTACTGGACGGATCGGGCTGAAATTTGGCATGCAGATTACTACTGTGACGTAGACATTTTAGCTTATTTTTACTTAATTTTTAGGGTTTCGTACCTCACTTCGTTGCCTGTCTGACTGCCTGACTGTTAATCTAAAAATTGGTTTGAATGTTGGGAACGCTAATATTGACTGGACTATATTATAATAAAATCCCGTGGGAGTTTTTGATTTTCCGGGATAAAAAGTAGCCTATGTCACTCTCGAGGTCTTTAACTATACCCGTGCAAATCACGGCGATCCGTTGCACCGTTGCGACGTGATTGAAGGACAAACCAACAAACAAACACACTTTCGCATTTTTAATAACTAATGGTACTGATTTATATCCCATAGTGTGAAATAAACTTTTTGAAAATTCAACCTTTAAAGGCGTAAGGGTTTGGTGTTGACCACGCGGATAAAGTCGCGAGCATAAACTAGTTCTTAACAAAATCGTGACGCCTCCAAGGCTGTTTGATAAACTATACAGAGACATGACAAAATACCGTTGTAACTAGGTTTCATCTCACAACAGTAGGCGACTTTTTAGCGGCATTCAAACGCAAATGCCATAGAAATCCGTACCGTCTCGCAGATTGTTCTAGACGCCAATTAGCATCTGCTTTGTCACCATTGTTCTTCGAACTATTTGTCTTGTCTTGGACATTACATGTCGTGATGCAACTTTTGACCCATTTTATAATTTTGTTGTTTTAGTTATGTTAGTATGCATGCCGTTTTTATGTTGAATTGTGGTGTTATTTAGTTTAGTTATACAATGAACCAAAAGCTTAATTTGCTGTAATCCGCTGAAACAGCCTTTCCGTTCGTTGTTTTAGCGGATTACAGCAAATTAAGCTTTTGGTTCATTGTATATCATGGACTTCCGCAAAGTAACGCCTGCTTCTATACAATAGTTTAGTTTTGTTTATTTCTTGACGGATTTCTACATTGAACACCGAAAAGATAGAGATATCGAACCCCAAACCCTACAATAGGAAGCTAACATCTTAACACTGCTGTAACAGATTTAGCACAAGCGTTTTACACGCTCTAGCATCAAAAATAAAATCGGCCAATGTCAATACACACCGAGGTTAGCGCACACCAATTATCGGTACAGATCTAACAGTGTAAACTGTGCTCTCACGAGCGCCCACTAATTTGATTGTCGGTGTTACACAAGGCTCCCACTTCGGCCCGTTACTTTACAGCGTGTATACGTTTGGTGTGTGCGCAATTTGTTAAGCACGGGTGACAATGATGCTATGTGTGACAAGTGCCGATATCTCTTGACGTCAATATGCTTAGTATAGTTTTATTTCTACAAGTATATCCAATAAATTTAATTTAATTAAAAAAAAATTAATTTAATTTAATTTAATTTTGTGGAATTTTTGGAATACTTTTATTTACAGAGGTGAGCACCATTTATTTTGCAGAAATTTTGCGGAAAAAAAAATGAAAAATAGGAAGACAAATTTGTTTATTTTAAAGTCTATAACGTATTAAATTAATAAAGTATTTACATTAATAGCTTGGTAATAGGATCATTTCGGGTACGGAACCCTTATAACTACAGTACGCGGCAGAAAGTAATGTACATCGACCTTTAGAAAGAGATACCGGATATGTAGAGCATTGTCTCTGTCGTTGAGACCGACAAAACGTCATATATGTATGAGTGACAGAGACAACGCTCCACAAAGCCGAAATGTCATTCTAAAGGTCGATGTACATTACTTTCTGCCGCGTACCTAGTGTACGTATATTTTCTTTAATACTCAAAGTAAGCAAAGTATGTACTTGTAGAAACAAAAGACGTTTTAAACAAATGGGCACTAACTTGAACAATTTATACGCGATTGTCCTTTCACAATAATTCATAATATTGGCTATGCAATATTTACGGCATTTACTTATATTATCTGAGTATAGTCCGTACTGTCTGGTGGGAGGCTTCGGCCGTGGCTAGTTACCACCCTACCGGCAAAGCCGTGCCGCCAAGCGATTTAGCGTTCCAGTACGATGCCGTGTAGAAACCAAAGGGGTATGGGTTTAATAAAAACTGCCATACCCCTTCCAGGTTAGCCCGCTATCATCTTAGACTGCATCATCACTTACCATCAGGTGAGATTGCTGTCAAGGGCTAACTTGTATCTGAATAAAAAAAAAAAAAAAAAACAACAAAATGACTTATCACGCGCCATTTTAACTATATGTCAACTGACATGACGTATCGTTCAGCTACTAGTATAAAGTAAAGACGAATTATAAAATCTTACTTTTGACATGAAATTTGGCACATAAGTTAGGTAAAATGGCGCGAAGGAAGTAATTTTTTACGAATTTATTATTCGACTCTTCGCGACTTCGTCCGCGTGGACTACACAAAACGAGTCATGCGAATCTAGGTCGGGCGTTCAATATTATCAAGCTCGAATCAGAAACGAGGAAGCAAATCGCTTCGTAGGTGTTGTATGTACGGGCGCAGACTTTGACGATGCCTTAGGATACCTAGGTGGTAGAAAGGTGAAGGGGAACTAGATCAACAAGACCTATTAGATCATTAGTTTTGTGGATTACTCCTATACATACAAACTGAGGCCTCATTTACGGAGACGCGGGGCGTCGCGCGTCGCGTGTGTCGTGGCGTCTCGCGGCGCGTCGTACGTTTTTTATGTTTACGGTGCGGCAGCGCGTGAAGCGGCACTTATCATCGCACGCGTAATCACAAACATATGGCAATATACGATGTTGTTCATAGAGATGCGAGGTGGGAAGAGTGGCGGAGCCCGCCACTGTGCCCGATAGCGGCGGGCATGTGCGATTTCCAAATAAAGACTGGCAGAAGGTTCCACTGCGGGCATCGCTTCATTGAGAATTGCCGCCGCGTGAGACGCGTCGATGCCATCCGCGGGCTCGGCCGCAAAAAACGCTCCAATTCAAACAAACGCGTGTAAAATTGCTTCTCCGTAAACGCACTCATACAACGCCATATGTTTAATTAAATTCAGTGCGGGCCGCGCCGCCCATCGCAACGCGCGACGCCCCGCGTCTCTGTAAACGAGGCCTAATACTTTTTTTTTTTTTTCTTTATTTATTTAGGGGCTTTTATATTTAAATACATGTCAGCCCCATTATAATCTAATACATAAAATCAAATTAACAAAATCTTAATCCTAACGACATAACCCCAATACAAAAAAAAAATTAAAGAAAAAACCAAATAAAAGTTTTACTGTCTTCAAGAAATAAGGCTTATGAATTCAAACAGACTGGCCTAATACTTACATCTTTGTAATATTGAGTACAGATTTGAAAAGAATACATTGTAACCCACACGCTGTTACAAGTAAAAACAGCGTAAGCGACAAAATTTCAAAATGAATAATGACCCTTTTAGCTCGCGACATAAAGACTACAGGTGCATATCGAATAGGTATGTCCTAGTTGTAATGTGTAAATTGGTAGAACACGTATATTTGTTTGAACAGTTTTAATGTATGGCGCTAACCGAGCTAGTACCTACATTTTTAAATATTGCACGTCGCACTTTACATTTTACGGAACGAATACCTAAAGTAGAAGAACTACAGTACGCGGCCGAAAGTGATGAACATCGGACTCAAGAATGACATTTCATCTTTGTAGAGCGTTGTCTCTGTCTCTCATATGACGCTTTGTCGGTCTCAACGACCGAGACAGTGCTCTACAATTAATCTGCTGTCTCCTTCTAGATCGATGTTCATCACTTTTGGCCGTGTACTGTAAGTACTTATAGTGTACTAGCTTATGCTCGCGACTTCGTCCGCGTGGACTACACAAATTTCAAACACATATTTCACTCCGTTGGGGTTGAATTTTCAAAAACCCTTTCTTAGCGGATGCCTACGTCATAATAGCTATCTGCATTCCAAATTTCAGCCCGATCCGTCCAATAGTTTGAGCTGTGCGTTGATAGATCAGTCAGTCAGTCAGTCAGGCAGTCAGTCACCTTTTCCTTTTATACATTTAAGATAAGTTTATGCTCGCGACTTCGTCCGCGTGGACTACACAAATGTCAAACCCATATTTCACTCCCTTAGGGGTTGAATTTTCAAAAATCCTTTCTTAGCGGATGCCTACGTCATAATAGCTATCTGCATGCCAAATTTCAGTCAGTCAGTCAGTCACCTTTTCATTTTATAGACAGGTCGAGATGGCAGTCGAGGGAGGAACGCCCCGCACGGCGCACACCGCACATTCCCCGCGCTAAGCCGGTGCGGGCATATGCGGGTGACGTGCGGATGTGCGGGGCGTCCCCCCGCCTCATACCCCGATTGACATCTCAACCTATCGCGGACTATAGGTACCTACATCAGGTACATTTGTTGCCAGCTCACTAAGGTACAGTCATCATGATCAACCCATCGCCGGCTCACTACAGAGCACGGGTCTCCTCTCAGAGTGAGAAGGGTTTTGGCCATAGTCTACCACGCTGGCCAAGTGCGGATTGGTAGACTTCACACACCATTGAGAACATTATGGAGACCTCAGGCATGCAGGTTTCCTCACGATGTTTTCCTTCACCGTTAAAGCAAGTGATATTTTAATTACTTAAAAACGCACATAACACCGAAAAGTTAGAGGTGCGTGCCCGGGATCGAACCCCCGACCTCCGATTGGAAGGCGGACGTCCTAACCACTAGGCTACCACAGCTTCACTAGGTTACCACAGCTTCTCAGCTCACGTGGCCGAAAGTCCAAAGGTAAACATCGGCCTTTAGGATGACATTTCAGGTTTGTAGAGCGTTCAGTCAGTCATACCCATATGACGTTTTGTCGGTCTCAACGACCGAGACAGTGCTCTACAAATCTGCTATCTGCTTCTAAAGGTCGATGTTCATCACATTTGACCGTGTACTGCACATGTACTCACAGCCCACACAGGGCATGTAACAACAGTTTATCTTAGTACGCGACAGGTTAAGATACCTCATCATCATCATCATCAACCAATAGACGTCCACTGCTGGACCTAGGTCTCTTGTAGGGACTTCCAGATGCCACGGTCTTGCGCCGCCTGGATCCAGCGGCTCCCTGCGACTCGTCTGGTGTCATCCGTCCACCTAGTGGGGGGTCTTCCAACGCTGCGTCTTCCGGTGCGAGGTCGCCATTCCAGCACCATGGGACCCCAACGTCTATCGGTTGTACGAACTATGTTCACTGCCTATTGCCACTTCAGCTTCGCAACCCGTTGAGCTATGTCGGTTACTCTAGTTCTCCTACGGATCTCCTCATTTCTGATTTGATCACGTAGATAACGTTGAGATACCTGTCTGATGAATATTATTATATTTCAGGGATCGAAGATGGATCGAATAGAGAATAAAGAAAAGCCTATAATCTGTTAATGAAGAGAGCTATCCGTCGACAGTATTGACATTAAACACTGTCATGGAGTTGCTCTCTTTATGAACGGATGTGGTTCAACGGGGAACCAACCGAAAACCAATATGGCGGACTAAAAAGACCATGAAGAAGAAAGACAACAAGATAACAGAAGAGAAAATTTAAACAGAAAACTCTGAGAACTAAATTTAGAGAAGTTAAAATTATGACGGTCCATAATCAATATATTTTTGAAAATTCAAAAAATTAAAAAGTATGTTAGATTCTCCGACCATTCAAATATTTCAGAAACCATTAGATTTCTAGAGACACTCTGGCGTTGATATATACCTAAATTCAGCTATTAAAAGATAGAAAAGATAAGCTTAAAAGATAGATAGTTAAGTACCTACATGATATTTCATATTGTACCTATTTGTTTTCTAAATTGAGAGCCTCAATAGCTCAACAGGTAAAGGAGTGGACTGAAAACCGAAAGGTCGACGGTTCAAACCCCGCCCGTTACACTATTGTCGTACCTACTCCTAGCACAAACTTGACGCTTAGTTGGAGAGGAAAGGGGAATATTTGTCATTTAACATGGCTAATATTCTTTAAAAAAATATATATTAAGTACCTACACACATTGATATTAGGTACGTTAGTTTTGTTAGATAATATCAAAATTTATGTATTTTTTACATACTTACTGTTAAAAAAACCGGCCAAGTGCGAGTCAGGCTCGCGCAATGAGGGTTCCGTACTACAGTCGGATTTTTTCGACGTTTTGCAGAATAATTCAAAAACTAACTATGATACATAAAAATAAAATAAAAATCTGTTTTAGAATGCACAGGTGAAGACCTTTTATATGATACCCCACTTGATATAGTTATCTTACTTAGAAAATTAAAAATACTAATTATTAGTTCATGACCACAATTTTTTTTGTGTGATGTAACCACAAATTCACGATTTTCAGATTTTTCCCCAAATGTCAGCTATAAGATCTACCTACCTGCCAAATTTCATGATTCTAGGGAAGTACCCTGTAGGTTTCTTGACAGACCAACTGACAGACAGACAAACAGACAGACAGACAGACAACAAAGTGATCCTATAACGGTTCCGTTTTTCCTTTTGAGGTACGGAACCCTAAAAAACAAATAAAATCTTTATTTTGCTAAATTATTATTGGGATCGTATTCGTACCGTATTTTTGCTTACAGTGTACCAAAATATAGGTAGGTACAAACATTTTTTTTACAATGTATGTAATAACATTTATTACCTTTAGTATTTATATATATTTAATTCATATATTTTTTAAGATTATAAAGTAGAATTTTGATTACGCAATTGTATGCGTTTAAATTTTTACAGTTGATTAACATAGTATGCTGAGCTTTTCATATCATATAACTGTTTAAATAATTATAAAGATTT
This sequence comes from Maniola hyperantus, assembly GCF_902806685.2. Classification (NCBI taxonomy): domain Eukaryota; kingdom Metazoa; phylum Arthropoda; class Insecta; order Lepidoptera; family Nymphalidae; genus Maniola; species Maniola hyperantus. The sequence goes on from NC_048562.1 coordinate 3,024,863, forward strand.
ATTTGTACACTTGTGCATAACTGATAATGTCTATCAGATTTTGTATGCTCTTATTCTTATCTATATGACAAGCGACCCGCCCCGGCTTCGCATGGGTGCAATGTAGATACTATAATGTGGTGTCCCGTGTCATTGAGGTGTCATTGCCTCGGAAAATCTCAAATGAGAGGATTTTTACATTATAATTCACATTATTTCAATTTCTCTAGGGATCTCTAATTTTTGAGAATGTAACTATACCTATAAACCTTCCTCTTGAATCACTCTGTGTATTGGTGAAAAGCGCATTAAAATCCGTTGCGTAGTTTAAAAGATCTACGCGTTCATACATACATACAGACGCGGGAAGCGACTTTATTCTATACTATGTAGAGATTATAATGATGTCGGCTTTTGCCGCAGTAGTTATATATTCCTGTATACCAAAACTATAATATAATATACTAGATGATGCCCGTGACGTCGTCTGCGTGGATTTGAGTTTTCAGCACAATACGTGAATTAATCAAGGGCTAGCTGGCCTCAAATTAAACAAAATATTTTCCCAAAGTAAAATTTCCATCTCAACAATCTTACCACTATCTCAGTTCTGTAGACATAGTTACTTAACTGCGTGGAAATAGATTAACAGTTTACACGTCTTATCAGTTATCAGTGATAGCGTGATAAGTAACTGATAAGAAACACTGAGAGCTAGTTGATAATGTTGATAACGGTGTGCACGGAGATAACCAGCCACCAGGTAAATAACTGTAAATTAAGTAAACTGCCGAAAATAGGTCATGCAGTTAATTTTTAAAAAACCGGCCAAGTATTAGTCAGACTCGCGCATTGAGGGTTTCGTACTACAATCGTATTTTATCGACATTTTGCACGATAAATCAAAAAGTATTATGCCTAAAAATAAATAAAAATCTGTTTTAGAATGTACAAGTAAAGCCCTTTCATATGATACCCCACTTGGTATGGTAAGTTGAAAATAGCAATATTTGTTCATGAACACGTTTTAATTTTTTTCTTGTGACGTAACCACAAATTCACGGTTCTCATTTTTTTCTCCTAATGTCTGCTATAAGACCTGGCCTCCTATCAGAATTAAATGGGTTTGGCCATAGTCTACCACGATGGCCAAGTACGGATTGGCAGACTTCACACACCTTTGAGAACATTATGGAGTAGCCCATGCAGGTTTCCTCACGTTGTTTTCTTTTACCGTTAAAGCAAGAAGTGATATACAAAACCGAAAAATTAGAGGTGCATGCAGGCCTATCATCAAATCCCGAACCCGCTGACCAATAATTTCCTGGGTTTCCTGGAACTTCAAAGATAATTATTTCCTTAATGATAAGGCGTTTAATGTTAATTTTTTTACATTTGTACGGAAGCGATGTGCAGGCTCGACCGTACCAAAGGGAGATCTCCCACCGAGCGGTTGGTTGTGCTCGGTAGCGCCAGCTGGGCCGACGGTTGTATCTTGATACTTCTATACCTATATAGTCCAGATTGCAGAAAACTCCGTTAGTGCGAGTACTGTCGGCGGTACATTTGTACAGGACTACGTCATGTAATGTTATCGATTGAACAGCGCCATCTAGTTTCTACCGTGGCAACCGCCACACATGTCAATAATTGTAATTCTTAATTGTTCTATAAAATTATTTTTAAGCATGTTTTATTAAAGTACATTTTCGTTTAAGTAATTTCATTTCCCCACGTGAGATCGCTATGAAGAGCTAGCAATCGAATAAATAATTACTACGGAACCTCCTAAAAAGATCACAAAAATTTATCACGTTAGGTCATCAAAGCACATTGGTATTTGATATCAGTCACCTGTTATCAGTATTCATATTGACTCGATTTCATGATTTCGTATCCAAGTCATCATATTTGTACGGCATGACTTTTGATCAACCTCTGCACAGTACGCGGCCAAAAGTAATGTACATCGAACTTTAGAAGGAGATAGCAGATTTGTAGAGCGTTGTCCCTGTCGTTGAGACCGACAAAACGTCATAATATAGGTATGAGTGACAGAGACAACGCTCTACAAAGGCGAAATGTAATTCTAAAGGCCGATGTACATTACTTTCGGCCGCGTACTGTACTTAACTGACCTGCTTTTTAACCGACTTCCAAAAAGGAGGTGGTTCTCAATTCGGCCCGTTTTTTTAAGATTTTTTAAATGTAGGTATGTAGGTTCATCGATTTTTTCCAGGTTTCTGGACCGATTTGTTTTTAATCAACAGAGGACGTTTCGATGGTGGTCCCATAAAAATTTCTGGATCCAACTCCTCAATCCTGATGCTGCAGGGTTACTGCCCACCTAATCTATCAAGATTCAGAAAGTGTTCATAGTGAATTTATGTTGTAGGTACCAAGCAACGACTTTATGCTTGAATTCCAAGTCCCAACTCCTCAACCCTGATGATGTAGGGTACAGTACTCCTAAACTATAGTGATTCAGGAACTGCGGATGACGCAATATTATTTTTGGTGCCAAGCATAGACTACACCTAGAACTTGGGATCCCAACTCCTCAATGCTGATGCTGCAAGGTACTGAACTCCTAAGCCGTGGGGATTCGGGAATTTCTGGTAGTGAATTGATATTTTAGGTATCAAGCAACGGTTTTATGATTACACTCCAAGTCCGAACTCCTCAAACCTGATGATGCATGGTACAGCACTCCTAAACTATAGAGATTCAGGAATTGTTCCTGGTGAAATAATATTGTAAATGCCGAGAATAGACTTCCATGATCCACCATGATCCATCCATCCATGATAGATGATGATGATGATGATGAGAATAGACCATGGATGGTTTCTTGATCCAATCACTAGAATTTAAGTTTCTCTACAAAAAAATCAAATCGGACAATAAAAAAAATCTAGGAACTACCATCGATAATAAAACAATAATATCATCATTCGATAATACCTACTTAATTGCAAATGATTAGATACCTAAAGCACGAATGATTAGTTATTGAGTCAGTCAGTATCAGTGAAACAAAATGGCTGCTAGGATATTGTTATTATTGGTGTTTGTTTGTGTTTTACAGACTTTACAGTTAACTGTGGAAGGGACTGTGTTGTGTGAGGAGGGGTTTTGTACGGTAAATATTTCATCATCATCATCATCGTCATGATCAACCTATCACTTGTCCATTAGTGAGCACGAGCCTCCTCTCAGATTTAAGGGTTTGCCATAGTGTGCCACGCTGGCCAAGTGCGGATTGGGAGACTACATACACATTCCCCTTACGTGTGCTATAAGACCTACCTACCAGTGGCGTGCAACTTATAGAGGCATAAAAGCGCTGCTTACCCAAGAAATAGTTAACTCGGTTGAAATTGCTCAATGCTCATTATTCTTTGACTTGCTTACCTAACTACTGCTTACCCTGGCTTTAAACCCTATGCACGCCACTGCTACCTACCTGCTAAATTTCATGATTCTAGAGCAACGGGAAGTACTTACCCTATCCTATAGGTTTCTTGATAGACATGCCATACAGACAGACAGACAACAAAGTGATCCTATAAGGGTTTCTTTTGTCTTTTGAGGTACGAAACCCTAAAAGATCCGTTTGAACCACAGATAGTTTACTACTCGGTGGTTTGAACGTTACTCAAATAGGTGTAAGTAGACAAACAACGAAAGAATTCTATGGCACTAATAATTATCTTAATAAATATAAAAGGAAAAGGTGACTGACTGACTGATCTATCAACGCACAGCTCAAACTACTGCACGGATCGGGCTGAAATTTGGCATGCAGATAGCTATTATGACGTAGGCATGCGCTAAGAAAGGATTTTTGAAAATTCAACCCCTAAGGGGGTGAAATAGGGGTTTGAAATTTGTGTAGTCCACGCGAACAAAGCCGCGAGCATAAGCTAGTTGGTACTAAATATACCTCATTTTGTCATGTTATATTCTGATTTATCAAACGCTGTATTTATGTTGGCAGAAATTCAGACAAGACACCAGATGCGCGACGCCAGCGGTGGAGTGCTCAATCAACAATGCCACCCACTCCGGAATGTTACTACCATCAGCTACCATCTGCAACTGCTGCGAGTATTGCCTGCCTCTGTTTAGTAAGAACTATCATCATCATCATCATCAACCCATCGCCGGTTCACAGAGCACGGGTCTCCTCTCAGAGTGAGAAGGGTTTTGGTCATAGTCTACCACGCTGACCATTTGCGAATTGGTAGACTTCACCTTTGAGAACATTATGGAGAACTTTCAGGCATGCAGGATTCCTCACGATGTTTTCCTTCACCGTTATAGCATAACGCCGAAAAGTAAGAGGTGCGTGCCCGGGATCGAACCCCCAACTTCCGATTAGAAGGCGGACGTCCTAACCGCTAGGCTATCACAGCTTATAAGGTAAGGTAAGACCCATACTTCTGCTTTATCCTAGAAGGTTGCTCAGAAGGTTCAGAAGGTTGGCCTCCCATGGCCCCACCATCAACCTCTCGGTTATATGGGCCAAATCGCAGGAGGGCGCCCATTCGGTACTTGCTCTTGGCGTTTGCCCGGGGCGCCTTCTTGAAACCTTGAAATTATTATTCACTCTTGACTTGAAGGTACCCATAATAAAAGTGGAGGGAAAAACTGATGAAGGCAGGGCGCACCCTCAGTGAGGAGTAGTAAATAGTTCAAAATACTATTAATGATTTTAAGCTTATTTCGTGGTTTAACGACATATTTTCGCATCGCTTTAGCGATAAGGCTGCCTTTGCATGCTACAGCTATTAGATTAAGATCCTGTATTGCTTTTTCAATGTTTACTTTGTGTTGTGTGCAATAAAGTGTCAAAATTAATAAATAAAAATAAATATTTTAATGTATAAACGGGTACATACCACGATTTATTTTTGTTTTAATTTGTCGATATTTCAACCCAATTGCACGGGTCGTTGTCACGACGGGACTGCGGTGCTGCGAGAGATGAAGTTCGAGCTGTCAAGGGCAGTAGCGAACTACCCTCTTTCTTGTTCTTTTCGCTGGAACTTGACGAGTTGTCCCGCAAAATACACTTGCAACGTCACTATTAACTTTCTCTCGCAGCACCGCAGTCCCGTCGTGACTACGACCCGTGCAATTGGGTTGAAATATCGACAAATAAAAACAAAATTAAATCGTGGTATGTACCCGTTTATACATTAAAATATACTTCATATTGTATTTTTCAGACGCAGGCATGCCCTGTAGTCTTGGTGGGCCCGGAGATGGGATCACGGTAGGCAGATGCGGCCACGGACTGACTTGTCACAATGAGACGAGGACGTGTGTTAGGAGTAAGTAATTATTCTAAATCTATAAATTTTTTACAAAAAAAATAAAAACCGACTTCGATACACAAACACTAAAAATTGAAAAATAATTTAATTTATTACCGAATATATTATGTATACAAGAGTTAATATAGTTCCATAATAATACTTTTTGTTGCCGGTGCCAATTAGCTTTAGCTGCGCGAATCGTCTAGACTTCATATTTTTATGAGACTCCACAATGGCACCTCATTGGCACCGACCCCAAAAAATATTATTATGGAACTATATTAACTCTTGTATACATAATATATTCGGTAATAAATTAAATTATTTTTCAATTTTTAGTGTTTGTGTATCGAAGTCGGTTTTTTTTTTTTTGTAAAAAAAAATTATTTCACAATTTTTAGTGGCCCCATGGAATTATGCTATGACTGGTTAAAAATCTACTGTTTACTAAGCTATTACACTGATCGCGAGCAATTTACTCTTATCCGTTGAGGAGTTCCAGTATCTATCTTCGAAGATGTTCATCAGATCTTCACCAAATTTAAATGGGACCAACTTTGAAGTATACCCTTCAAACAAAAAAAGAATTTTCAAAATCGGTCCAGGCGTCTTCGAGTAATCGGGGAACATACATATAAAAAAAAAAAGATTCCGACGAATTGAGAACCTCCTCCTTTTTTTGAAGTCGGTTAAAAAGGAACAGGTGACTGACTGACTGACTGACTGATCTATCAACCCACAGTCAAACTACTGGACGGGTTGGCTTGAAATTTGGCATGTAGATAGCTATTATGACGTAGGCATCCGCTAAGAAAGGATTTTTGAAAATTCAACCCCTAAGAGGGTGAATTAGGAGTTTGTTTGTGTAGTATAAGCTAGTACAAATATAAATCTATACTAATAAATAAAATTGAAGTGTCTGTCTGTAATTTCGAAATAACTACGCCATTTAAGCTCACCATTATTTGACCTGTACCTACCATAACTGATACAAACGTTTTTAAAATTTTTGTCTGTTTGTCGGGACTTTTACAGACAAGTAGAGGATTAACCAAGCAGTTTACATAGGCTACTTTTTAACCAACTTTCAAAAAAGGAGTTGTGTTTTTCTACCTTTAAACACCGAAATCTCCGAGATTTCTGAACCGATTTGAGTATTTTTTGTTTTAATCAATAGAGGATAGGCTGCTTTTTGTCCTGGAAAGTCAAAAGTTGCCACGGGTTTTTAAAAAACCTAAATCCACGCGGGTGAAGCCGCGGGCATCAGCTATAGATAGTATGGATGGATTGCTTAACATTTTCAGTGAGCACAAAGTGTCATGACGCCCAAGACGACTTCGACGCACGGCATGCTCTAGGCGAAACCGGGGTGTTGGAGAGACGACCAGAGTGTGACGTCAGAGGGGACTTCGCCACCTACGACTGTGTGCCGTCCCAAACGTGAGTATAAGTCCCGCAAATTGCTAATACGCGTGGCCGCCATTTTAGTGACGTCAGCACTAGACTGAAGTTTCGAGCTGATGGCATATTTTTATTTCGGCTGACGTCAAAATGTAGACGATGCGCAACAGCAATTTGCGGGGCTTATAACATCTCTTTTAACCCCCGAGTCAAAAAAACCGGCCAAGTGCGAGTCGGGCTCGCACACCGAGGGTTATTATTACTATAGCTTATGCCCGCGACTTCATCCGCGTGGACTACACAAATTTTGAACCCCTATTTTACCCCCTAAGGGGTTGAATTTTCAAAAATCCTTTCTTAGCGGATGTTTATGTCATAATAGCTGCATGTCAAATTTCAGCCCGATCCGTCCAGTAGTTTGAGCTGTCCGTTGATAGATCAGTCAGTGAGTCAGTCACCTTTTCGTTTTAGATATTTAGATTTTAGATTATTAGGTATACACTTTATTTGTACCACCAAAAGAAGGATTACAATAAAAGAACGAAAAAACACTGACAGAAGGAAGATACAAAAGGCGGCCTTATCGCTAATTAGCGATCTCTACCAGGCAACCTTCGTGCGCAGTGCGTGCGCGCTGGCATCCTTATGTGGTCTTAATATAGTCCAGATTGCAGAAAACTCCGTTAGTGCGAGTACTGCCGGCGGTACATTTGTTCGGGAATACGTCATGGAATGTTAGCGATGGAATAGCGCCATCTAGTTGTAATTGTGGCAACCGCCACAGTACTAAGCGTTTTTGTTCAACGTTTCTGATACGAACCGCTAAGGTGTCTTTCAAGTATAACTTGAATACCTTCTAACTACAATCTGACTGCCTTTCAGTTGCTTCTGCCAATCAGAAGAAGGCGAAAGACTGTTCGGAGAGGTTTTGTTTACGGGCAAAAATCAGGAAATGCCCTGCGGTAAGCAAATCTAAATCCTAAATTTATTTCAATCTTTCTATTCTATTCTATTCTATTTCAACCTCCCTGGCTCATCGGCCCCTAGTTCGATTACTGGCCTGTTTGGGAACTTTTAGTTTCAATTTGCCTTTAGTCTGAATAGGTGGCTTCGGCTGAGGCACATCCATAGTCCATACTAATATTATAAATGCGTGCGTTTGTTGGTTTGTCCTTCTATCACGTCGTAACGGCGCGGCGGCGGCGGGCGCAACGGATTGACGTGATTTTTTGCATGGGTATAGATAAGGACCTGGAGAGTGACATAGGCTACTTTTTACCTCGGAAAATCAAAGAGTTCCCACGGGATTTTTAGAAAACCTAACTTAGTCGCGGGGATCAGCTAGTTTTAAAGATAAAAAAACTATCATAAAAATATACTTACCTACTAGATATTTTAATTTATCTTAGCGATGGTATTTGTATTTTTCAGGGTGTTCTCGCATGATACAAAAAGTGGAGAGGTACATAGCATCAGGGTTAGCCTACCCAGTGGCGGGGTTGCGATGCACATCAGACGGCAATTTCAACCCTGTGCAGTGTATAGATAGGGTCTGTTATTGCGTCGACACCATCACTGGAGAGGTGGTGGGAACTGATACCATCGACTTGGATGAGCAACGCCCTTCTGAACTGCCATGCTGTACGTATTTCTTTTTCTAAGTCTTGTCTGAGACCTCCATTCTTGTTCTGAGACCCTAGTACCTATTTTTTTTAAAAGAATATTAGCCATAGTGACTAAGTATAAAATATATTCCCCTTTCCTCTCCAACTAAGCGTCAAGCTTGTGCTAGGAGTAGGTACGACAATATAGTGCAACGGGCGGGGTTTGAACCGTCAACTTTTCGGTTTTCAGTCCACTCCTTTATCCGTTGAGCTATTGACCGTACTCAGTCGTTTAATCGTTACTTAAGTTTAGTTAAAACGAGACAGAGCTATCATCTCTCACATAAATCTGTCTCGTTTTAACTCAATCTTAAGTAACGATTAGCGACTCTGAGTACGGCAGTGAGACCTTTTGTTGTGCTGAGACCCTAGTACCTATTCGCTGATCTTTTTGATCAACGGTGCTCTTGTAGAAGTATACTTAGAGCCTCGACAGCTCAACGGTTAAAGGAGCGGACTGAAGTCCGAAAGGTCGCCGGTTCAAATCCCACCCGTTGCACTATTGTCGTACCTAGCTACTCCTAGCACAAGCTTTACGCTTAGTTGGAGGGGAAAGGGGAATATTAGTCAGTATAAGTAATAAACTTGGCTAATATTCTTTTTAAAAAAAACCGGCCAAGTGCGAGTCAGGCTCGCGAACCCACAATTTAATTTTTTTTATGTGATGTGACCACAAATTCACGGTTTTCAGATTTTTCCCCTAATACCAGCTATAAGACCCACCTTCCTGACAAATTTCATGATTCTAGGTCAACGGGAAGTACCCTGTAGGTTTCTTGACAGACAGACAGACAGACAGACAGACAACAAAGTGATCCTATATATAAGGGTTCCATTTATAAAAAATACCACATATAAAATAATTATTAGATACATCTTGGACACGTGGTACCAAGGTACGGAACCCTCGGTGTGCGAGTCCGACTCGCACTGGACCTATTCTACTACTCCTACTTTTTGTCGGCATTATTCGATTTTTGAATATTTTTCAGACGTAGAAGAACTGGACCTATTCCCGATAAGAAACGACACGGAACCCCCCTACAACTACACGAGTCCCTGCTACGACAGCATCAAAGAGAAGGAACAACTGATACAGCAGAGTATTAAAGATGGCTTCAATGTAGACTTCTTTACCACTTTCAACGCTATCACTTGTATGCCGGATGGCACTTTCGGGCGGACGACTATCAATTCTAACGGATCGTGAGTACCTCATATTTACCTCATATTTACCTCACACTTATCTACTTGAAGAAAGAAGGAAGAGCACTAGTTTAATGTGGTCAGTTACATTTCATATGTCACTTTCGGGAGGACGACAATTAACTCTAACGGATCGTGAGTACCTCATACTTTTCTATTTTAAACCTACCTCACGCTTATCTACTGGAAGAAGAAAGGTGGAGCTAATAGAGCAGAACTTTAAAGACGGTTTCAATGTGGTTCTCTTCACTTTCGGCAGGACGACTATCAACAGCTCTTATGGATCGTGAGTACCTCATAATTACCTCATATTTACCTCACACTTATCTACTTGAACAAGAAAGGAGGACCTAATACAGCAGAACATTAAAGATATTTTCAATGTTTTTTTCTACACTTTCGGTTGGACTTGAATGAATCCTGAGTGCCTCTCAGGTGTGAGAATAGGTATTTATGGTCTCACTGGTCCGCACGGGGTTAACACACACACACCTCGTCACCCGCAGTCGAAAATGCTGCCCTTTAGCCGTTGGGCATTAAAAATAGTTTTTTTATTTTATTTCAGGAAAATATGCATAGACAAGCGTGGCGATCAAATAGGGGATTTCGAGGCAAGACCTAATACTCCTGAATTTAATACCATGGACTGTAGTAAGTTGACAAACTTCTTCTAATAAGTTTAAGTGATTTTGTTAAGTAATAGTGATAATAAAAAGAATACCCGGCTGAGTTTGTTTGGGGACTCTTCTCAGACCTGGGCGCGTTTGGAACCCTCGTAGCTTTAGTTTTGAGTAACTAACTAAAGGCATTGCTGCATGACTTTTGTGTGTTTTTGTACAAACATAAATACTGGTAATCATCGTGGTAAAAATCGACCGGGACCACCTATTTTTGGTTTTTGCGATTGCATTGGGATTTGTATCATCATCAACCGATAGACGTCCACTACTGGACATAGGTCTCTTGTAGGGACTTCCACACGCCACGGTCTTGCGCCGCCTGAATCCAGCGGCTCCGTGCGACTCGTCTGATGTTGTCCGTCCACCTAGTGGGGGGGTCTGCCAACACTGCGTCTTCCGGTGCGAGGTCGCCATTCTAGCACCTTTTAACCCCACGTCTATCGGTTGAACGAAGTGCCCTGCCCATTGCCACTTCAGCTTCGCAACCCGTTGAGCTATGTCGGTTATTCTGGTTCTCCTACGGATCGCCTCATTTCTGATTTGATCACGTAGAGAAACTCCGCACATATCTCTCTCTTTCGCCCGCTGTGTGTGAGTGACTCTGAGCTTTCTTATGAGGCTCATAGTTAGCGACCATGTCTCGGATCGGGAGTTGTATATTGAAGCCAAAATCTGTCTGGTTTCAGAATGTGCAAAAACAGCGAGTCTCATGTCTGCGTCAACGGAACGGCCGCGTTGCTGCAGCAACGGCAACTTCAGGGCTGTGCAGTGCCGTCGCGGGTTGTGCCGTTGCGTTGATTCCGACGGACGGCAAGTCGGCGCCGAGTCCAGAGACGTCACGACATTACATTGCTATACTGATGATTGGAGGAACTGCTGATATATTAGAGAGAGAGCCAGCACGTGCCAGACCTTCGTTATTTTATAAAAGCTGAAAGTTTCTCTGCGTATTGTCCCCAACACTGGGAGGGACGTTTGTGGAACTTAGTGTCGTGGCCCCTGTTAGACATCCTTGAACTTTTAAATTTTAAGGGTGTCTAACAGGGAGTAGCCATGATACTAAGTATCTGACAATGCAAGACGTAATTCTGAAGAAAATGAAAAAAAATAGACTTTATATACTTTGACGTAAGGTTTTTTACACCTTTATTACCTATTATCTCCCAATGCCACCATGATCCAAACAAACATCCAAACAAACGTTCGTCTCCCAGTTGCAGTGTTGGGGACAATACGCAGAGAAACTTTCAGCTTTTATAAAATAACGAAGGTCTGCCACGCGCTGGCTCTTAGTCCATACTGTTATATGTAAATATATAAATTGACAATCTAACCGATTTTTATTAAATTTTTCTCCAGTGTCACGTGTCACTAAGAGGGCTATCTACCTAGGCTATCTATATTCTATACCTACAAAAATTTAGTGCTATTATACACTATAGTGTTATCAGAGCACGGGTTTCCTCTCAGAGTGAGAAGGGTTTTGGCCATAGTCTAAGGAGGGATTGGAGAACTCTGGATTGGATTGGAGAGGCATGCAGGTTTCCTCACGATGTTCACCGTTAAAGCAAGTTCCTATTTATTTCAAAAGTTCGCGACGTGCAAATAAAACATCTGACTGACGCTAGAGGTCTACGAAATTTGCTTAGATTTAGATATAGATGCCGTGGGTCGAATGGTGGACCCGAGAAATACGAAATTACAAGTATTTAAGGCAAAGTCGTATGTTACTGTTTCACTTTTTAAGTTTTCACACATAAATAGGGAGAAATCCCTAAAGTGGAAACACTGTAACAGATCATAAAATGAAATGACGAAATGTCAAATGACATTCAATTTTGACGTTTGATTTGAGTTTGGCACTTCAAATTTCGTCAACGCAAATGTCGCCCGTCGGATTTGGTCGGATTGAGTCAAATTGTTTTTCTCATAATATTTATTTCTCTCGATTAACTTAGCACTCCAATAATTTTTACGGACATGTGATCTGATTTAGAACAATTTATTGGATTAAATTACGTTTACTAGCATAGGCATAGTGAACAAATGCTTCCATAAGTCGGCGTGTTAGGTTAAAAGAATAGTTTGTTAAACCAAACGTATGGACAGTTGTATTGAAAATAAGACTGTTTTTTAAGTGTTCAAAGTGTTAATTTAGCACGTAATACAACAATACTCGTCTGGAAAGTAAAATGGGTCTGATCATATCTAGATTTCGAGTGAGTATATTTTGATATATTCGATTAATCTTCTTTTGTAACGTAGCCAAAACTATTTCAATAGCAGATGTATAAATCGTGCTGGCGCGAATTCAAATCGTTGCCCATGACCTGGAGCATTGTTTAATTAAGTAACCATCTTATTTGTGGTACATCTGTTATTATTCACATTAATTATAAAATGTTTTATAACAGCCTGAGACTTGAGCCTGTAGGAACTTTTGTTTTTTGCTTACATATTTGTTAGAACTTTACTGAACTACCAACAGAATAATTATTGATGATCACTACCCCTATTATAAATGCGAAAATGTGTTTGTTTGTTGGTTTGTCTTTCAATCACGTCTATCCCGGAAAATCAAGAGTTCCCACGGAATTTTTAAAAAAACCTAATTCTAAAATTAATTAATTTTGAAATTACTAAATTACATATTAAGTAAAAGTATTTATTCCATTGATATTGCAATGTGCCTGGATTCAATTTGCATATAAAATAATTTAAAGTAGGGTCACCATATTTCAAGCATTCATTAATCTAAATATATAAAAGGAAAAGGTGACTGACTGACTGACTGACTGACTGACTAATCTATCAACACACAGCTCAAACTAATCGGACGGATCGTGCTGAAATTTAGCATGCAGATAGCTATTATGACGTAGGCATCCACTAAGAAAGGAAAATTCAACCCCTAAGGGGGTGAAATAGGGGTTTGAAATTTGTGTAGTCCACGCGAACGAATAGATAAAAATATTGCGAAAAGTGTTTAAAATGTCATAGATACAATCCCATCTTATGTTATCTTCTATCATGCTACAATGTCATATAGCTAGTTACAATACGCGGCAGAAAGTAATGTACATCGGTCTACAGAATAACATTTCGGCTTTGGTTTTGTAGAGCGTTGTCTCTGTCACTCATACCTATATGACGTTTTGTCGGTCTCAACGACAGGGACAACGCTCTACAAATCAGCGCTATCTCCTCCTAAAGGTCGATGTACATTACTTTCTGCCGCATACTGTAGCTAGTTATTGTATACTTTCTTTTCAAGCGGCTGAGCTGGTCTCTTGTAGACTGTATCACATTGCCCGTTGGCGATCTATTGTAATCGCTACCATCTACAGCTCCCGTCCAATACTATAGTCGACGCATTTTAAACTGGGTCGTCGAGTTATCTGTCTATTTTGCTCTCACTTACAGGTCGTAGGTAAGTGCGAGCGAAACAGACAGGTAACTTGACAACTCAGTTTAAAATGCGTCGACTATAATTGCCACCAGGTACAGCAACAGCTTCTTGACCGGCATATTTGCCTCCAGTTGCACTATCTATGTTTATTGCATTAGCACAGTAAGTTATGATAGCCTAGTGGTTAGGACGTCCGCCTTCTAGTTAGAGGTCGGGGGTCGATCCACGCACCTCTAACTTTTCGGAGTTATGTGCGGTTTAAGTAATTAAATGTCACTTGCTTTAACGATGAAGGAAAACATCGTGAGGAAACTTACGCTACGCTAGTTATTTCGATAATATAACCACAAATTCTTGTGCAAATAGGTGACACTGTACTCTTGCGTTGCGCTAGAATAATATTACTTATTTGATTGTCACCCTACATCTTTAAAATAATACATTAATGTTTATTCTAGACTACTAAGTAAGGCCATTGTTCCAGCCAGGCATGCCACTTTTCATGAACGATCAATGGAATGTACATAAATACACAATTCAATATACACTGAATATCAACAATGCATCATACCTGTAGTAGGTACGTGACAATCGGGGAGGGAACGTCCCGCACACCAGCACAGCCCCCGCACTAACCCGGTGCATGAGTGTGCGGGGCATGCCCCGCCTCATACCCCGATTGCCATCTCAACCTGTAGCAGACTATAGTTGACGCATTGTAGTTTATTAGATGAATCGAAATCAGTACCCTTATTATAAATGCGAAAGTGTGTTTGTTTGTTGGTTTGTCCTTCAATCACGTCGCAACGGAGTGGAAGCAAAGCATTGACGTGATTTTTTGCTACATAGACATAGGCTACTTTTTATCCCGGAAAATCAAAGAGTTCCCACGGGATTTTTGGAAACCTAAGTCCACTGGTACGAAGTCGCGGGCATCAAACTCTGAACCACCCGTATACCTATATATATAAGATGTGTATGTATGGAAAAGAAAAAGAAAAAAAAAAAAAAAAAAAAAAAAAAAAAAGATAAATACAAAGGCAAAAAAACAAGAGGAAAAAATGTACGTTAAAAAAAAAAAATGCTATGAAAGATGCAAAAAAAGACAAAAAAAAGAAAAATAAGAATATTATTATTAAAAAAAAAAACAAGCATAGTCTAAGTAAAGCCTAGTGTAACGTAGTATCCCTAACGCACTGCACTTAGTGTGTAGTAGCACCAATTTCAACAAAGCAATAAGAAAGGCAAACGGAAAAAAAAGCCAATCTTAGTACCGACCTAAAACAGTCTCCGACCGCCATGTCGGAGGAAAAAAAGGGAGGAACACATTAAAAAAAAAAAAACCCGTATACCTATAAGACTTTGAAAGAGACTAAGAAATACCTTACACAGCGGTGACCAATCACTACAGCGCGGTGGGGAAGGTCATTGATATAGTTATTTTTAATTCAAGTCGATATGAGCTCATTTGTGACGTTAGATATATCGGAAATAGCCTATCGAATTGTGGGTGATATCATATAATATACTAAGGGTTCTTGCAGACGTACCACGACGGACAATCACACCACAGACAGCGGGTATAATAAAATTAACGCCGGGTGAACCCGATGTCCCCGTTAAACGGAAACGACAACGGGGACAACGGGATAAGTTTTTAATAATTTTAATCAAATCCTGATGCCCCGTTAACGGGGATACGTTCAACGGGACTACATGAAATTTTGTATGAAAACTAGCTTATGTTCGCGACTTCGTCCGCGTGGACTATTTTCAAAACCCCTTTCTCAGCGGATGTCTACGTCATAATAGCTAACTGCATGCCAAATTACAGCCCGATCCGTCCAGTAGTTTGAGCTGTGCGTTGATAGATCAGTCAGTCAGTCAGCTAGCCACCTTTTCCTAGTTCTAATTCCTAGTCCATACTAATATAATAAATGCGAAAGTGTGTCTGTCTGTCTGCTAGCCTTTCACGGCCCATCCGTTCAACGACGACGTGTATAAATTGATTAATGTAAGTAGTACAGTACTATAATATAATCCTCGAATAAAGATTTTTCTTTCTTTCTTTTGTTCTAGTAGGTAGGTACTTAATGAGTAATCTGTGGTTGTGGCACTGTGGTGTGGTCCGTCTGAATAGACACTAAGCCATACAGTAGCGTGGATTTAGGAAACATGAGATTGATATTTTATACTTATCAAACATTATTATTTATAACTAGCTTATGCTCGCGACTTCGTCCGAATTTCAAACCCCTATTTCATCCCCTCATAAAAGTAAAAGCTGACTGACTGACTGACTGATCTATCAACGCACAGCTCAAACTACTGGACGGATCGGGCTGAAATTTGGCATGCAGATAGCTATTACGACGTAGACATCCGCTAAGAAAGGATTTTTGAAAATTAAATCCCTAAAGGAGTAAAACAGTGAAAATTGTGTAGTCCATGCGGACGAAGTCGCGGGCGGGCCAGTATGTACAGTACGCGGCAGAAAGTAATGTACATCGACCTTTAGAAGGAGATAGCGGATTTGTAGAGCGTTGTCCCTGTCATTGACACCGACAAAACGTCATTATAGGTATGAGTGACAGAGACAACGCTCTACAAAGCCGAAATATCATTCTAAAGGTCGATGTACATTACTTTCTGCCGCGTACTGTAATATAGCTTACAACTTACAGACAGCTTACTTTCAACTCCAAATTGAGACGCGACCTACTATAGCGCATGAAAGTCTACATGACCGCGGTAATTTGAACTCTATCGCCACGTAATAAGAGATAACCGCAAGTTATATACAAAGTCACAGTCTAATGCCTTCACTTTCATATCAAGAAAACAATAATATCTACGTGTACATTTTGAGATACTTTTTTGGTTTAATGATTTTAAAGAGATTATTATATTACATAACTAGCTTATGCTCGCGAGTTTGTCCACGTGGACTGCACAAATTTCAAACCCCTATTTCACACCCTTAGGGGTTGAATTTTCAATAATCCTTTCTTAGCGGATGCCTACGTCATAATAGCTATCTGCATGCCAAATTTTAAGTCGGTCCGTCCAGTGGTAAGAGCTGTGCGTTGATAGATCAGTCAGTCAGCATTTCCTTTTACATAGATATAGATTTAATATACCTATTCCAAGCGATGATAGCTGAGTGATTAAGATGTCTACCTCCTATTCGGGGGTCGGGGGGTTCGATCCCGAACACGCACCTCTAACTTTTAGGAGTTAATGGCGTTTTAAGCAATCTTGCTTTAACGGTGAAGGAAAATATCGTGAGGAAACCTGCACGCCTGAAAGTTCTCTATAATTTTCTAAAAGGTGCGTGAAGTCTGCCAATTCGAACTTGGTCAGCTTGATGGTGTATTTTAAAAAAAAATAATATTAGCCAAGTTAATTGGTGACTAATATTCCCCTTTTCCTCTCCAACTAAGCGTAAAACTTGTGATAGGAGTAGTGCAACGGGCGGGATTTGAACCGGCGACCTTTTGGTTTTCAGTCCGCTCCTTTAACAGTTGAGCTATCGAGGGTCTGAAAACTCTTCTTATTTCGAGAAGAGACCGTATATGCCGTATGCCCATAGTGAGCGACATCTAACCAGTACAAATGTTTAATTTCAGCGCAAGAAATCAACTACAGACATACTCGAAAACCTTGAAACTCAGATAAAGAGCATCGAGCAGGATGGCCAGTACAAGGAGGCGACACATAAACGCGTCATTGGCTACGTCATGGCGTACAGTGTGGCCCTGTACCTGCTGTTCGCTGTATTGTACTACTTCATGTACGCGGGCAGGAGTCAGAACTGGCTGCATTCGGTGCTGCACGCCTCGCCGCTGCTCATCCTGCCAGTGCTGTGAGTATGTCTCTAACATCTAGACGCGTCATCAGCTACGTCATGGCGTACAGTGTGGCCCTGTACCTGCTGTTCGCTGTATTGTACTACTTCATGTACGCGGGCAGGAGTCAGAACTGGCTGCATTCGGTGCTGCACGCCTCGCCGCTGCTCATCCTGCCAGTGCTGTGAGTATGTCTCTAACATCTAGACGCGTCATCGGCTACGTCATGGCGTACAGTGTGGCCCTGTACCTGCTGTTCGCTGTATTGTACTACTTCATGTACGCGGGCAGGAGTCAGAACTGGCTGCATTCGGTGCTGCACGCCTCGCCGCTGCTCATCCTGCCAGTGCTGTGAGTATGTCTCTAACATCTAGACGCGTCATCGGCTACGTCATGGCGTACAGTGTGGCCCTGTACCTGCTGTTCGCTGTATTGTACGCAGGCAGGAGTCAGAACTGGCTGCATTCGGTGCTGCACGCCTCGCCGCTGCTCATCCTGCCAGTGCTGTGAGTATGTCTCTAACATCTAGACGCGTCATTGGCTACGTCATGGCGTACAGTGTGGCCCTGTACCTGCTGTTCGCTGTATTGTACGCAGGCAGGAGTCAGAACTGGCTGCATTCGGTGCTGCACGCCTCGCCGCTGCTCATCCTGCCAGTGCTGTGAGTATGTCTCTAACATCTAGACGCGTCATTGGCTACGTCATGGCGTACAGTGTGGCCCTGTACCTGCTGTTCGCTGTATTGTACGCAGGCAGGAGTCAGAACTGGCTGCATTCGGTGCTGCACGCCTCGCCGCTGCTCATCCTGCCAGTGCTGTGAGTATGTCTCTAACATCTAGACGCGTCATCGGCTACGTCATGGCGTACAGTGTGGCCCTGTACCTGCTGTTCGCTGTATTGTACTACTTCATGTACGCGGGCAGGAGTCAGAATTGGCTGCATTCGGTGCTGCACGCCTCGCCGCTGCTCATCCTGCCAGTGCTGTGAGTATGTCTCTAACATCTAGACGCGTCATTGGCTACGTCATGGCGTACAGTGTGGCCCTGTACCTGCTGTTCGCTGTATTGTACGCAGGCAGGAGTCAGAACTGGCTGCATTCGGTGCTGCACGCCTCGCCGCTGCTCATCCTGCCAGTGCTGTGAGTATGTCTCTAACATCTAGACGCGTCATCGGCTACGTCATGGCGTACAGTGTGGCCCTGTACCTGCTGTTCGCTGTATTGTACTACTTCATGTACGCGGGCAGGAGTCAGAACTGGCTGCATTCGGTGCTGCACGCCTCGCCGCTGCTCATCCTGCCAGTGCTGTGAGTATGTCTCTAACATCTAGACGCGTCATCGGCTACGTCATGGCGTACAGTGTGGCCCTGTACCTGCTGTTCGCTGTATTGTACTACTTCATGTACGCGGGCAGGAGTCAGAACTGGCTGCATTCGGTGCTGCACGCCTCGCCGCTGCTCATCCTGCCAGTGCTGTGAGTATGTCTCTAACATCTAGACGCGTCATCGGCTACGTCATGGCGTACAGTGTGGCCCTGTACCTGCTGTTCGCTGTATTGTACTACTTCATGTACGCAGGCAGGAGTCAGAACTGGCTGCATTCGGTGCTGCACGCCTCGCCGCTGCTCATCCTGCCAGTGCTGTGAGTATGTCTCTAACATCTAGACGCGTCATCGGCTACGTCATGGCGTACAGTGTGGCCCTGTACCTGCTGTTCGCTGTATTGTACTACTTCATGTACGCAGGCAGGAGTCAGAACTGGCTGCATTCGGTGCTGCACGCCTCGCCGCTGCTCATCCTGCCAGTGCTGTGAGTATGTCTAACATCTAGACGCGTCATCGGCTACGTCATGGCGTACAGTGTGGTCCTGTACCTGCTGTTCGCTGTATTGTACGCAGGCAGGAGTCAGAACTGGCTGCATTCGGTGCTGAACGCCTCGCCGCTGCTCATCCTGCCAGTGCTGTGAGTATGTCTCTAACATCTCATGATGCCTGCTGCTTCGTCCGCATGGATTTATTATATATAAAAATCCCGCGGGAAATCTTTGAGTTTCCGGGATAAAAAGTAGCCTACATCCTTCTCCAGGATGTAAGCTATCTCTTTCAAACGTCAAAATCGCTTAAACGGATGGGCCGTGAAAAGCTATCAGACACAGATCATTGACTTACACTTTCGCATTTATAATATTAGTATGGATTTGTTCCAGTGTCATATTCCTCCGGTCTGCAATATCGTGGTACTACAACTGGTCACTGAACAAGAACAGAGCGAAACTTAGGAAGATGAGAGAAGAGAAGAAGAAGATTCTAGAAGATGTCATGAACACTGAGACTTACAAGGTGAGACAAGTTGCCCTGGCCGACTTCGCCATGATTCTTCGATGATGCTTCGAGTGGTTGACGATGATGATGACATCATCGTCAACCACTCGAAGCATCATCAACCAATCGTCAACCAATAGACATCCACTGCTGGACATGGGTCTCTTGTAAGGATTTCCGCAAGCCATGACCTTGCACGGCCGTGATGTCATCTGTCCACCTAGCCTAGACTTAGTGGGTCCAATCCTAAAACAAAATATTGAACCGGACCTAGCTAGCAGACTAGACAGAGTTCCAAATCCCGGGAATTGGAACTTTGACGAATTAGATTGCACCAAGAAAGTAGACTAGACATTCCGGGAATTGGACATTGGAGGAATTAAATAGATACTAGGGGAATTAAACCAAGCAAGTAGACTAGACATTCCGGGAATTGGACATTGGAGGAATTAAATAGATACTAGGGGAATTAAACCAAGCAAGTAGACTAGACATTCCGGGAATTGGACATTGGAGGAATTAAATAGATACTAGGGGAATTAAACCAAGCAAGTAGACTAGACATTCCGGGAATTGGTTGTAACAGACATACTGGAAATTCGGGGAATTGGACCTCCGGGCTGTAAGGATTCATAACCGTGGTCCGAGCCTCACAGGAGGCGCCCTTAGGAGGATGTTGCCCCCTGACCTCTCAGAGCCCTAGGGCTCACCGCCGCCGGAGCCTCGCGCTCGCCACCCCTCCCGGTGACGCTGTAGCGGCCAGTAGGGCCTACGCAGCATAGTCAATCCGAAACAACACAAGGATTCATATTTAACGATTCTCCTTTTTATGGTTCCGTACCCGAAGGATGCCAACGGGACCTTTCCTCTAAACCTCTGCTGTCTGTCTGTCTGTCTGTCTGTCTGTCCGTCAGTCGGTGGGCTGTATCTAATGAACCATAATAGGTAGCGAGTTGAAATTTTCACGGAGCGTGTATTTCTGTTGCCGCTATAACAACAAAGCCTACTAATATTTTAAATGTGAAAGTGTGGATGTTTGGATGTTTGTTACTCAATCATGCAAAAACGGCTGAACGGGATTTGGATGAAATTTGGAATGGAGATAGATTATACCCTGGATTAACACAGGCTACTTTTTAGGGTTCCGTACCTCAAAAGGAAAAACGGAACCTTTGTTGTCTGTCTGTCTGTCTGTCGTTCTGTCAAGAAACCTACAGGGTACTTCCCGTTGACCTAGAATCATGAAATTTGGCAGGTAGCTAGATCTTATAGCAGACATTTGGGGAAAAATCTGAAAACCGAAAATCTGAAAAAAAATTAAATTGTCATGAACTAATAATTAGTATTTTCAATTTTCTAAGTAAGATGACTATATCAAGTGGGGTATCATATGAAAGGTCTTCACCTGTGAATTCTAAAACAGATTTTTATTTATTTTTATGTATCATAGTTTTTGAATTATCCTGCAAATTGTCGAAAAAATACGACTGTAGTACGGAACCCTAATTGCGCGAGCCTGACTCGCACTTGGCTGCTTTTTATCCTGAAAAGTCATAGAGTTCTCACGGGATTTTGGAAACCCTAATCCACGCGGACGTAGTCGCGGGCATCAGCTAGTAATATTATAGTTCTTGTGAAGATTTTAGGTATCTAAAGTTTATTTGTTTTGCTTTTCATTTCAGGTGGCGAAAGAAATTTTGGACAAATATGGCAGCCCCGATGAGCAATCTATGGCAATCAAACCATTGGCACCACGCACCGTCCAGGGAAACTCATCTAGCTCTACAGGTATCCATACTAATCCATACTGAAAGCTGACTGACTGATCTATCAACACAGCTCAAACTGCATGCTGGACGGATCAAGCTGAAATTTGGCATGCAGATAGCTATTATGTACATAAGAAAGGATTTTAGAAAATTAATTCCACAAGTTTGTGAATATCCATTTTAAAATGACTGCCATGTCAATTTAAAAAAATTAAATCACTGTTTTTTTATTATGAAATGTCATAGTGTGTTTGTTTGCTGGTTTGTCCTTCAATCACGTTGCATCGGAGCAACGGATTGGCGTGATTTTTTGCATGGGTAATGGGTATAGTTAAAGACCTGGAGAGTGACATAGGCTACTTTTTATACCAGAAATCAAAGAGTTCCCACGGGATTTTGAAAACCTTAATCCACGCGGACGAAGTTAAGGGCATCTGTTAGTGGTAAATCTTGTCCGATGGTACGGAACCTGGCCGGTATTGAAACAGTTCTCTCTTGTCCCCAGGGCCACCTCCGCAACTCCGACAAAGGCTGGCCATCCAGAACTCTTCCACTCCGTTGTCCAGCAACAACATGATAGTGCCTGTCAACTCAGCTGTCACCGTTTACAAAGGGCCTAGGTTAACTGTAAGAACGTTTCTCTTTTTTAACAGACTTCAAACCGTACATTGATAAATCACCCATTGCGCAGGTATAAGGTCAGAGGCCTTTTAACGAGACGCCAATTATGTTGACCGATATACCAGCCACTGCGCAAGTTCAAGGTCAAAGACCCTTTGACGTACTGTTGCTTACATGATTAAAGTACCAGGGGAGCATACAAGCATAGGAGGCTAAGGAAAGTAAGGCTTTGTTTCAGATCACATTTGAAAACCATAAAATCGATTATTGTGAGCCAACCTTAAAAGATACATGCCCCCTTGTCCATTTGCCACTAGTAGTCTATCGCGGAGTTTTTTGTAGAACTTTTTAAGAGAAACAATTTCACCATACATTGTTTTTGTGTAACTTTGACCATTTATGCAGCGCACGCTTTGGAAACTCTCAAATGAGAGGTTTTTTTGCGACCTCCACATTATTTAAATTTCTCTAGGGATCTCTAATTTTTTGAGAATTAAACTATATCTATAAACCTTCCTCTTGAATCACTCTATCTATTGGTGAAAACCGCATTTAAATTCGTTGCGTAGTTTAAAAGATCTACGCGTTCATACGTACATACATACATACATACATACAGACAGCGGGAGGCGACTTTATTTGATACTATGTAGTGATTTTGAATAAATCATTTGACTTTGACTTGACTTTGACTTTGACTATTTTCAGTCGGCGCACCTCCCCCGGCCTTTGCCCGACAGGAACCGGTCGGCTTTAGACAAAGTAGTGGACTACTTACTCAAAGACGGCCCCAACCATCGCATGGCGCTTATTTGTTCCGCATGCCATGCGCATAATGGTGAGTTACCTAATGTGAGACCCGCAAATTGCTATTGCGCTGGAACCATGTCTCATTAACATCGAAATGACGTCATTTTGACGTCAGCCGGAATAAAATTATACCATTAGCTCGAAACTTCAGTCTAGTGCTGACGTCACTAAAATGGCGGCCATGCGAATTACCAATTTGCGGGACTTATAACGGAATTCTACATGATCGCGCGCGCCCCTTCGTAACCTAGCGCCCTTGGGGGGGGGGGGGGGCGGGCTAGGGGCGCTCTCGACATTTAATCCGCCTCTAACCTCAAGAGTACGTTAGCTGCCTTGTTTTAAAGCTCAAGTTTGTCTACACATCTACAGCCAGCGCTCCAAGCGGAAACGTTGCGAAATTAATATCAGTGGCATTGAATTTTTGACTTCAATTCAAGGCTCTTTAGATCAATTTTACTTTGACGTTATTGTGTTTCGACTCTCGAATTCTAGCAACGTTGGTAAGACGTAAAATCTTATACTAAGCGTACAGGCGTCTGTAGGTGGTGGTCTTTGGTATGTAATAACCAGTGTTTCCATGTACACGGTAATTACCGTAGATGCACCGTAATTCAGCCCTTATCTACCGTCAAGGTAATATGCCATTACCTTGACCGTGTCACCGTTATACAAAATCACGTTAAAAATTCATAATATACTGCGTAATACGAGGACGAATCTCAGTCATCTAAGCATATTTCGTAATGGCAACATTTCTCTTGCTCTCGGTTTAAGCATCAAATCTCAGCAATCTATTTTCGTCCTTATTCAAGCTATTAGGAAGGAGTAAAATGTAAAACTAATGAGATTTAACAAAATATTATAATATGAATAAATCCGTATATGAAAAAGATATTGCTATGCTAGGAGAGTCAGATTTAGAATAATATTAATAGTTGATTAAAAAGCAAATTCGTGACGTTTTTTCTTTTAATAATGACACGGTAATTTACACGGTATTCTTTTAGCTAATCCACCGTAATTTAATCTAGAAACACCGTAATTTTAACCCTTGAACACGGTAATTCTCGATTTACATATGGAAACACTGGTAATAACTTACCATCATCAGATTTTATTATAGTTATGTAAGTTTGTGAAGGCAACAGCTGTTATATCAATTTTATTTTCCAGGTATGGCAATGGCGGAAGAATTCGACTTCGTATCATACATATGCGCATACTGTGGCCATATGAACGCGGCCAGGAAACAAAGACCCACCGCGCCGCCACTCACGCCCGTACGCGCGTTGCCGCCCGCGCCACGTCGGCCTCTAGCAGGTAACTATCTGAATAACATGATATCGTATTTTTTGGAGTCGGTGCCAATGAGGTGCCAATATGGAGTCACAAAACAATATGAAGAGTAGATAGACGGTTCGTGCGGCTAATTGGCACCTGCTTCAAAAAATATTACTATAGAACTACAATAAGTCTTGTATACATAATATATTGGGTAATGAATTAAATTATTTTTTACTTTTTAGTGTTTGTGGTTATTGAAGTCGGTTTTTCGTTTTTTTGTTTTATTTTTTAATTTACTTAGCAACACCACAAAGGACAGTATGACACTTCACAAGATGGCGGCGTTAGTTCCGATTTTCGTCACGCACCAAAAGAGCCTTGTGAGGTACGGAACCCTAAAAACTCGTCTTATTTTGTTATAGGTGCCGGTGACGACTCTCTATCACCCAGCTCTGGTAGTGATAGTGAAGGAGAGAAAAATGATGACATCATTGAAAATGGCGGTAAGTGTGCTCAGCCTAGGACCTTTCCTTAATGCCCTTTTTAGGGTTCCGTAGCCGAATGGCAAAAAACGGAACCCTTATAGATTCGTCATGTCTGTCTGTCTGTCTGTCTGGATGTATGTCACAGCCACTTTTTTCCGAAACTATAAGAGCTATACTGTTGAAACTTGGTAAGTAGATGTATTCTGTGAACCGCGTTAAGATTTTTACATAAAATTGAAAAAAAATACAATACATTTTGGGGTTCCCCATACTTCTCATCAAACCCATATGTGTGGGGTTATCTATGGATAGGTCTTCAAAAATGATATTGAGGTTTCTTATTTCATTTTTTTCTAAACTGAATAGTTGGCGCGAGAGACACTTTCAAAGTGGTAAAATGTGTGTCCCCCCCTGTAGGTACCTAACTTCTAAAATAAGAGAATGATAAAACTAAAAAAAATATATGATGTACATTACCATGAAAACTTCCACCGAAAATTGGTTTGAACGAGATCTAGTTAGTAGTTTTTGATTTATCGTGCAAAATGTCGATAAAATACGATTGTACTACGGAACCCTCAGTGCGCGAGTCTGATTCGCACTTGGCCGGTTTTTTTATTGAGGTACACGTTAGCCCTTGATTGCAATCTCACCTGGTGGTAAATGATGATGCAATCTAAGATGGAAGCGGGCTAACCAGGTTTTTACTAAACCCACCCCTTTGGTTCTACATGGCATCGTACCGGAACGCTAAATCGCATGGCGGCATGGTTTTGCCGGTAGCCACGGGGGAAGCCTCCCACCAGACCAGTAGAATACTTAATAGTAAAAAATAATTTTTTCTCAACAAATTTAAAAAAAAAGGTTAAAATGAGGGATAATGTTAGGAAAAATAGGAAGGTGAGATTTGTAGAGCCAAAAATGTATAACTACTACGGTAGAAGAATAAGCGCATATTTAGTTCCTAAAATATTTAATGCAATCGGTTGGGCTGGGGAGGATATCGATAGGCTCAGTGAGGGGGTCCTTAAGAAGAGGTTAAAGAAACACTTACTTAGGGACTCTCTAACTGACTATCATGCTTCTTAATTATTTATTTGTGTTTTTGTGTTTTCTTTGGTTATTTATTAGTAAGTTGTTAGAATACTCAATTGTGTTAGTTTATCTTTTAGTGAAGTAGGTAGGTTTAAATTAGTATGTAGTACAGTTTTTATTATAAGAATAGATATAGGTGTATGAATAGCGTTAAGGAAATATAGTAGTAAGTTATGTACTTAGTATTAAGAGCGCCACCTCGCCAACAAACTGGCCCACCAGTTTGGCGAGATAGATATGTAGGAAACTTTGTAAAATTATTATGAATAAATAAATAAAAAAAAAAAAAAAAAAAAAAAGACTAGACCGGAAATTTAGAAATGATAAAATTCCAAATCCCTGCGGGAATCGAACCCGGGACTTCCCACTAATAAGACCACAGCTATCTCCACTGTGCCAGGGATGTTGTTAAAAACCAATCAAGTGCAAGTTGAAATTTTTTAATTTGCATGGTGGCCATTTTGAATTTCGCCATCTTGGTTTTTTAATAAAACTGGCGAGCAAACGAGCAGCCGGGTCACCTGATGTTAAGTGACAACCGCCGCCCATGAAAATTTGCAGTACCAATGCGCTGCGGGCCTTTCAGGAATTTGTTGGTCCACCCCTTGAATAACCCCATGTTGTAATCTAGTGGGAACACCGCCGATGGGAGTTGGTTCCATAGTTTGCATGTGCGTGGAAAAAAGGATCTGGCACAACGGGCGGTCGAAGGGCCACTCAGGGGGCGAGGGTGGAATTGTTTGCCGTGGCGTGTGGTGCGGTTATAGAAAAAGGAGGTTTCAATTTCAGAACACTCCCCATTATAGAGACGATAGAACACGCATTTTGTTCGTTAGAGAGATTTGACTCCTTTGAGAAAATGATTATTATTTTGATAATTTTGTGTATGTTACCAAAATCAATTTAATTTTTCAGTCCAGCCCAATCGTCCCCCCACTCCTCCGGAGGGAGAACCCAAGACCGACGAAGAGAAAAAAGAAGACTGACCTGAAACTTGTTATTTATTACAATAGAACTGCGCTTGTGTACTGGTCCCGTCCGAATCCTAGAAAATACGGATAGAGAAAATGGCTTTGAAGTTAGTATAGCGCTATCTTTGTCACGTAATTCCAAACAAATGATAGAGACAAAAATCTTAGGCGTTAACTATTTTGAGGCACCAACCAATCACAAACATGTTTGCAAAAAACATTCGTAATTCACTTCAAAAACATAGTTTGTTCGAATAAACAATTCTCGGATTCGGATCGGATGCAGTGCGTAAGGGCGTTTGTGCACTTATCCATGATTTTACGGATCTGTGAAAAAAATACGAATCGAATGTACATATTTGTATGACGGCCACTTCGATGAATCACGGATACGAACTGAATTCGAATACGAATATATCCGTATTCGGTTCGTAATTTGTGTTCTTTATGTAGGCAAAAAACGGATGGCCATGTTTTTGCTTACATAAAAACACGAATAGGAACCGAATACGGATGAGTGCACAAATGCTCTATAGAGCCTACCAGTTATACTCTATCCACTGAGAGAAGTTAGTATAGGGCTCTCTGTTACGTAATTCCATACAAATGTCATATTGGGCGTTAAACATTTTGAGGCACCAATCATAAACGAAACTGTTTTCGAATTGAATTTCGAATGTTTTTTGAAAACATGTTTGTGATTGGTTGCCCACTCGATTTCGAGTGGGCAACCAATCACAAACAATTACAAAAATTCGGTTGGCGTTAACCATTTGGTTAACGCCAACCGAATTTTTGTCTATGTCATTAATTATGGCGTTACGTAACAGGAAAATAATACGGTATTTGACAACTAGTCAAATCAGTAACTTTTTATCAAACGTCAAAACGCGCGCTTACAGTGCTACAAGACTCTCTTGGCACTTGAATGACATTGACAGGAGGACGCTGTTGGAGAACAAAGGCTTAGAATGTTCAAACAATAACAAAGGGGACACTTGGCGGCAACGTTAGTTCCGATTTTCGCCACGCGCGAAGATAGCCTTGTCGCACTGTAGTATGCGATATTCTATGAAATACTGGAATGTGACGTTACATCATAATAACGTACCTTTTTAGTTTAATCCATGCTAATATTATAAATGCGAAAGTGTGTCCGTCTGTCTGTCTGCTAGCTTTTCACGGCCCGTCCGTTCAACCGATTTTGACGAAATTTGGTACAGAGATAGTTTGCATCCCGGGAAAGGACATAGGCTGCTTTTTATCGCGGAAAATAAAACCCTCTAACAAATAAACCTGGAATAGCGGTGGAATAGTTATACTCTGTTTTGTCTTTTGCCTTCAAATGTCAAATTACTGATGACAGAGAAAGACAAAACAGAGTATAACTATTCCACCGCTATTCCAGGTTTATTTGTTAGAGGGAAAGAGTTCCCACGCGGACGAAGTCGCGGGCATCATCTAGTCGATAATAATTTAAAATTGTTATTACACTTAAAACTAACAAAGGACGTGGATTTTACGTATTCTGGAAGACCCTCTATTTAATAATCACTGAGAAATAATTTATTTTTGATGTAGTCAAATACCCAATTTCTCTCAATGGATAGACTATAGTTAAATAATAATAATAATTAAATTATTTAAAAAAAAAAAACGTTACGACGAACATCTTAATATGGGATAGATAATTATGTATAAATACATAAAAAAAGATTTAATTACAATTTGGATGTATTTTGTTTTCATAATGTAATTTTCCAATTTATTAGAGCAATAACATTTCAGGGTTGAATATGAAAAAAAAATCATGACTATAAAATTATGGATTTGCATTACAATGAACTATTAATGCATGTCTGAGAGTTCTCCATAATGTTCTCAAAGGTGTGTGAAGCCTGCCAATCCGCACTTAGCCAGCGTGGTGCTCAGGGTGAGATCTATAAAGCGCACTCTGTCTTTGTTTAGACCTAAGCTACAAGTATATCTCTCACATAAATCTATCTCGTTTTAATTCAATCTTAAGTTTTAGCAAAGTCAAAGTGCACTCTATAGATCTCAGCTAAAACTATGGCTAAAACTCTTCTCACTCTGAAAGTAGACCCGTGCTCTGTAGTGAGCCGACGAAGGGTTGATCATGATAATGATGATAATGAAATGTATAGCGCATAATTGAGTAGGCTCCTGCGGCAGTGGAGCGGGAAAGAAAAAAAATATTTAAACTAATGCTCGGGCCACATTGACGTTACAATGCCCCACAACCGTATCCGTATTTTCACGGACTGGAATCGGATGAGTGCGTAACCGCTCTAACGCCAAACGACAATGTGAATGCTGTTGTCAAATTATCGCGTTAGATCGTGGCTATACCTACGGTCAACGGCCATTAACGCGTTTATCAACGGCATTACCCGTTAATGTAGCCGGAGCATGATAAATGAAATGAACAATGATACCATGCTTAAAAACATTCGCTTTAATATAAAGTGTTCATATTATAAGAAAAATGGCGAACGGAAACATGTTTATTGGTATAGTTCTTGCATTTCACGAAGGCCACTGACTCATGCTTGTGTTTAACTCGTATCGGTATACGTAAGGTACACTAAATGTGTGCGTTTGCGAGCGCTTGCTCGCGACTGATTGGTCCGATATGCACGCACTCTTACGCAATGACCATGTAAACGACGTTACCACAAGTAAAGTTCACTCGCCTTCGTGAATTGCAAGAACTGTAATTAGGGTTGACGGTCATAGGATTTTTTGTATAATAAAACATTTATTACGAATTTTAATTGGGTGTTAAAATTTAGTTAATATTGTTTTATAAGAGTTTCTGCTTTATATTATAAAGTGACTCTTTATTTTTTTTCATTGCAAATATCAGGGCCTGGGCTTACAAGGCCCCCGAACGAAAGGGGCCTTAATTTTACTAGTAAAGTGTTTTGTTCCTATTCATACCTAGTACCTACTACTTCGGATTGTTAAATAAATTATAATCAAACTTAATTAAATAGGAAACGTAATTTTATGCATGATTACATAAATATCGCCTCCATAGGAATTTAGGATACTATATCTTGTGGATGTAATCCCCAAATTAATGACGTACTAAAGCTTAAAAATGATATTTTTAAATCTTAGTTTGTTACTTGCTTACCCCTAAAAACTTATCTGGCGGGTAACCTCAAATCCTATTTGGGAAATAAAGAATTCCCACAGAATTAAAAAAACCTAAATATACGCGGAAGAAGCTGCGAGATAAAGCCAGTACTATTTAGAAAATCACATCATTAATTAGTCGTCACTTCCTAATGAGTACTAATTGTTTGTGAGGACCTTAAGGTTTCTTAACTTAAGGCCCTTTACAATGGAAAATAATGTGAAACTCCAACCATATCATTATTAAAGGCACCTATAACTTGGGGGCCTTTTAAGCCTAGGTCGGATATTTCTATAAGACCTTGTCTAGAAGGAGCGAATTCGCCGCGAAACGTTTCGCGAGATACTAGGCGCCATTACATCGCGCCCACAAGCATCGCGCGAATTCAAAATACGCGCGTAAATCGCGTGCACTACGCCAGACTCGACTCGCGCGCTTAACACTAGGGACGCCTTGTTGCGCCCAGTTAACGCGCAAACTCCAGAGCGAATGCACGTATCCAGGAAAATGGAGCGCCAAAATTTCGCCCAAATGCTCGCGCGTAGGTACGCTCTTTCTGGGCAAAACGGTCGCGCGTGATACGCACGAGAGAATCGCGGCGAATACGCTCCTTCTGGACAAGCTCTAATGGCGTATTTGTACAATGGAACTGGATTATTGAAACAAATGTCTAACCCAATTTTGATACTCGTATTAATAATGGTTGTTTTTGGGAAGGAGGAGGTTTGTTTAAGGTTTTGATGGAACTAGCTTAACATACCTAATTTGTTTAATCGTGCACTGACTATTTATGCATAATTTAACTAGAATTAACAAAAAAATGCAGAAACTTGCACCATCATTCGCTCTTTATAAGAACTTAATATAATATTTTATAAGGATTTTAAGCATACTTTGTCAATTTCAACAAATTTTATTCTGGCATTATTTAGTTTCTTAAGATTGCTCCGAAACGGGCGGTGCATCTTCGCTGCATTTTTTTTATTAATTCAATAATATAATAATATAGCCTATAAACTAATTTATTCAAGTTATTATAAGTTGTTTCGAATCTTCCCTAGGTCTAGTTTAGATTTAAAGAAAATTATTTTACTTACAATGTTTCACGGCCGGCGACTTAATTTAATTTTTTTTATTTATTTACAATCACACTAAAAAGACGCTTGAGGGCTTTCCGATTTTTGATATTGTGCAAACGCGTCATCCAAGTTGGCTTTTACAACCAACCTGAAATCGATACTATGCGCTTGTTTCGCTCGCCACACTGTACCTCAAAAAATGAAACAATGAAGTCGATTACTGCCCAGTTATAACTTTCTTGGTGCGATTTTATATTTAGTAACTTTATTAAGTAATATCTGTCCCGGCTGTACTCACGTGTTTAGTCGACGTTAGCCCGACTAGTTTTGAACTCATCCGTTTTCAAGGGAGTCAGTTCGCGCACGCGCCGCCGTTGTGACTGCGGGCCGCGCGTGCCGCTGCCCGTAGAACCCGTTTGTGAAGAAATCACTCACGGTAGTTTAAACTAAAACTTTATTAAGGTCCCGATTTTCGATATCTGGAAAATATATTTTGAATATATAACTGTCAAATTATTTATTTTTCTGAAAAATCGGCTACAAATCATTTGACAATCGCAGAAAAGGATTTTGTTTTCTATAATAACCTAAACAAACTCATGGTTTGGTCACTTTTGGTATTAAAAACAAAAAGTGAATAAAAACAAGTAACAAAATTGCTCAAAAATGTCCTCAAGCGTTACCCTGAACATTGCACATTAAAAAAATAACTTAGCAACATTTTATAATTTAATATTTACTCATTATGGAGTTTCTGCAATATTGATACAAAACAGCTATATTATATGAATTTCGTTTCTCTTTAGTCATTAAAAATGTCATTAACAACATTTTTAACCGACTTCAAAAAAAGGAGGAGGTTCTCAATTCGTCGGAATTTTTTTTTTTTTTTTTTTTTTTTTTTGTCTTTTGTTATCATCCTTTTTATAGTTTTTTTATCTAACAAAATATTATATTACATTATTTGCTAGATTAAAAAAGTGTTATTACATTTCAATGTAACAAATTCTTGGTATTTTTTGAACACCAATTTTTTTGCAAAATCACCATTTATGATATACTCAAAAAAAAAAACCTCTAGTCAATTTCTTTAATGTACACATAATAATCGTGCAAAAAATATAATTAGGGACAATCCGCAATTTTTAGTAAAATATTTTAATCTAGTGATTTTTTATACCCAATAGATATTGGGGCCGATTCTCTTATACACAATCTCTAAACTAAACTAAATTAGCAGGTCTAAATGTAGTGCTATCCTTTTCCGCAAGCAACATTATGAAAGGAATAGCAATAGATTTAGACGTGCCATTTTAGTTTAGTTTAGAGATTGTGTTCAACGGAATCAGCCACATTGTCCCTTTAACTTTTCCTTCTACATTCCTTTTACTCGTATTCAATTACAAAATGAATTGTTTACAGCAAAAATTCCAAATTAGTGCAACGATCATGTACCTAGTTAAGAATTTTTCATAAATGAAATGACATTTATATTCCCAAATAATATTATTTTCATTATTTTCGTCTTGACATTAATTGTATTTCATGACAAAACTGCACATTCTTAGAAATTGGGACTTAAGGCCCCAAAAAAGGCTAGACAAGAATATTTGGCGGCCTTTTTGCGCCTATATGTTCTAAAATTCTGCATAAGTAATATATAACCGTAGTACATTTCGTTACTTTCAAGTATGTACTTCCATTTGTCGTAAAATATAACGGGCAGAAATTAATTTGAATCGCATTTTATCAAAGTTTAATTAAAGCCCAAACGGGGATTTTGGGATTTACTCGAGCGCGTCAGATTAAGGTAAGGTAAGTTAATTAGATGCAGAAAAGTGTACATTTCAATAATTTGACAATTTGAGCGTGATATGAGGAAATGGGAGAGTTACAAAGTTTTAAATATCGGCTCTGACTTTGGTTGCGTCCAAATCGTCAGTCTATTGAATAGGAGCTACATGAGGGCTCACTTAACATCCCTTCTCAATATCTGACGCGCTCAATAAATATACATTCGCGCTTGGCTGCAATTAGACCTGGTGGCAAGTGGACCTGGAGCATCTAATCTTCACAATCCAATAGGTCCCTACGAAGCTCGAGTAAATCCCTATTTAGCCTCTTGGGCTCCCCTACTATACATATAAGAAAAGTCCTAATTGTAGCCTGATGAGTATTCCGAAATGGCTTAGAATTTTATAGCTAGGTTGTGGGTTACCTGAGCTTCAGGCGGTCGCTGGTGAGTGGGATCTGCTCCTTGCTGATGATGACCTTTGGGATGACCTTCCGATACACTTAGCTGCACTGATTTTAATTAAGGGGTTTCGATAGCAAGATTGTTTAGCGATAATATGTACACGTCATAGGTTAATTTTGCACTTTTTATAGGTACCTATTTTGCTTGACGGTTTGTTCAGATCACTTATTTTAGCGGATTAATTAGCGTTTATTTATTAGTTGCGGTTTTCACTTGATTTCGCGAGTTTACACACTTTTTGGAGCGGAGCGGGTGTTTTTAATTGCGTGGCACATTCGTTGTGCAAAACAGGAGCGGTTTTCAGCGTGCGTAAGCGCCAGAATGCGGAATCGGACTGAAGGGGAATTTGAAAGGAAATGTCATTGCGTACATGTTTATGTGTGAGTTTGAATGTGCGTATGTGTGTATATAATAGATTATTTGCAAATATAATAAATGGCGTAAACAACTCCCCCGGCCTAGAGGCAAGCCTCTAAACAGAACGAAAAGCGTGATAAAATTAAAGCGTTAAAAAAACAAAATTAAAAAATTAAAATTAATTAATAGAGTTAGTAGAATTAATAGCAGCCTATTGAGAAGGTAGAGGGCATATCCGTACTACTGGTCTGATGTAGTTTCCGGAACGCGTTCTAACTTTGACTGCTCGAATTACACTGTCTTTCCCTGGATAGAGTTCTTCTATAACTCCTAAAGGCCAGCAAAGGGGATGAACGTTAGAATCTTTGATAACAACAACAGCTCCAAGACCTACAGGATTGGAGGGAGTATTCCATTTCTGTCTGTGTTGTAGAGAAGTTAAATATTCTTGGCTCCAACGTTTCCAGAAAGAACAAGTGATTTTAGTTAGTAATTGATAGCGCGATAAGCGGCTGTCGGGAATATCTGATAAATCCTCGACAGGTAAATACTTTGCGGGAGTGAGATTGAGAAAATGGTTAGGCGTTAGCGCGGAAAGATCTGACGGATCAGAACTTAGAGTACATAATGGTCTACTATTTAATAAGTTTTCAATTTGAACTAGAACTGTATTCAATTCTTCATAAGTAAGGATTTGTGTCCCTATAACTTTATACAAATGAGTTTTCACACAGCGAACGTTAATTTCGCTGAGGCCATTGAAATGAGGGCCATAAGGTGGACTATGCTTAAACTGAATACGATGTTCTGCGAGACGATTCTCTATGAAATTTTTATGAGCATTGGACTGTATGAGAGTGTAAATTTCATTTAATTTGCGTTTAGAGAATCTTAATATGTAAACCATGGTGCGCAGTAATTTAGACCAGCTAGAAGAGCGTTCGGCTAAATTTTCAATTGGATGTTGAGCGTTAGAAACAGAGGTTTCAACTGCTAAAACAGTAGTTTTTGATTCTTCAAGATCTTCATTGTGAGCGTTTACTTGAAAAGGCGTAACGGGCCATTTTGATATAGGATGCGCCGTCTATTGAGGAGAGTTAAACCAGAGTTTGCGTTCTAATAATTCTTTAGGCGTGATTGGACGAGATATTATGTCAGCGGGATTTTCGCACCCGTTGACGTGAAACCAATGTTCAGAAGGTAATTTTGAATTTATTTCTGTAATTCTATTAGCGACGAATGTGTGGAATTTATATGCGGGAGAATGAATCCATGTAAGAGTTACTGTTGAGTCCGAAAAAGCGTAAATATTATTTATTATGCAGCGTTTACTAAGAGTTTCGCGTACCAAATTGATTAAATTTGCTAATAGAAGAGATGCGCAAAGCTCGAGGCGAGCGAGTGATGTCTTCTTAAGCGGTGCGACACTAGATTTTGAAGCGAGTAAATGAACAGTTCCAGGCGAATGTTCATCTGGGCTCACACGTATGTATACGGTGGCTCCATAGCATTTTTCACTAGCGTCAGAAAAACCTATAAGCGTTACATGGGATTCAGAGTTCATACCAACATGGCGAGGAATTTTAATTTTTTCTAAATGCGGTAGTTCTTTACAGAATTGTTCAAATCGTTGAGCGATCGAGCTGGGTACTGGTGTATCCCAGGCGAGATTTAATTTCCGACATTCTTGGACGAGAAGTTTCATAAAAGCGGTAACTGGACCTATTAGACCAACAGGATCGTATAGGCGAGCGGTAATGGAAAGAATTAAGCGTTTTGTATAATCGCGAGGACTCTCATTTGCGTTGATTTTAAAAGTGAAAGTATCGAGTTTAGGATGCCACTGCATACCTACTATTTTCGTAACATCTTGAGCATCTGAATCAAAATTAATTGCTTGCGGATTTTTATGAGAGCTAGGAATTTCACTGAGAAGTTTGGTGTCATTGGAGATCCATTTAGTTAAATTGAAACCACCTGCGTTGAACATATTAACCATTTCATGATAGGTTTCTTTGGCTTTCTCAAAACCATCGATTGAGTTTATGTAATCGTCCATATACATGTGATTAGTGGCTTCATTAGCTGCTAGCGGGTACCTGTCAATGCTATCTTCAGCTAGCTGACGCACTACTCTCATGGCGAGATAGGGTGAGCTAGATACTCCAAATGAGACGACAGTGAAATTATAAGTGTCAATAGATTGATCAGTGTCAAATCTAAAAAGAATCCTTTGAAAAGAGTGCTGCTCGGGCGTTAAATTCAATTGGAAATAATGTTTTTCAATATCTGCGGTTAGTGCAATTGAGAATAATCGTAGATTTATTAAGAGTTCAAATATATTATTCTGTAAGTTAGGACCTACATATAATAAATCATTAAGCGATTTTCCGGATGTAGTCCGACTGGAAGCGTTAAGAACAATGCGAGTCTTAGAAGTCTGCTTATCAGGGCGATAAACAGCTCTGTGCGGAATATAATAACAATTTATATCGCGTGAAGGATTATCTACTTTAGTGAGATAACCTTTGTCAATGTATGACTGAATAGTTGCGTTATAATCTTTTCGAAGAGCGGGATTAGCGTTTAATTTCTTCTCTAATTGAAGAAGGCGGTGTTTGGCAATCGAGTACGAGTCGCCGAGTTTAGCGGGGTCATCTTTAAAGGGTAAATGAACAGTATATCGACCTGTTTCATCGCGTGAGTAAGTATCTTTAAAGATGCGTTCACATGCCTCATCGTCTGGGCTTATGTGAATTTTATTAGGTACGTTTTCTAATGACCAAAAGCGTTCAGTAATTTCTTCGAGTGAAGGTGCGTCTACATTACATAAAAATGTTTTATCAGCGTTAGAGTGGTGAGTTGAGTGGCGAGGTTCACAATCCGCTTTCCCCATGAGAATGTAACCTAGCGTGCTTTGAATTGCAACAACAGAAGAATTAGGTGAGACTACTTTGTCACATCCAATTAAAAATGGAAACAATTCGTTGCCTATCAGGCAATCGATTGGTCCAGGAGTGTGATAACTATCGTCAGCCATTGGTAATGAGTGCAAAAATTTCAACTGGGAGACATCGATGTGAGCGTTAGGTAAGTGGTCGGTAATTGTGTCTATTACCCTAGCGCTAATAGTATAAAAACAGCGTGGATCAAAGCGAGAATAAATTTTAAAAGTTACAAATCCCAGTGATGTACTTTCTGTTTGACCAATGCCTTTTACAACTGACGGAGCGAATTTAATTTTTAAATTTAAACGTTGGCAACATTCTTTCGATATGAAATTAGTCATTGAACCTGTATCTAAAAATAAGCGGATAGGGTATTGCGTATTGTTACTATATACATGCACTGTGGCGGTAGGTAAAAGTACGGTCGTATTTTTTAAATAATTGCCCGAAGACGTGGTCACCGACAGTGCTAATTCGGTAGGACTAGTTGTTTGAGTGTGAGACGCGGGGGGCGGTGCTGTAATTTTTGTTAAATCACTAGATCTCTCGTTCTGCGGTAGCGGCGGCATCGGAGCGCTGCTATTATTCGCACCATAGCGGTTCTGTGAGTAAGAGGGGGCTTGCGACTGTGAGGTCCCAGGTTCGTACCTAGATCTAGAAAAAGAGCTACATAAAAGGCTGTGATGTGAGCTAGATGCACAATTTCCACACCTTCCCTGGCTTTTACAGCGGAATTTTAAGTGAAAACCTAGGCAGAATTCACAAAATCTATTTTTCCTCACTATATCTAGTCTAGTTTTTGCGTCTTGGCTTTTAAAAACCTCACACTTATAGAGCGGATGAGCGTTTTGATTTTTGCATATAATGCAAGTGCGTTGAATATTTTGCGAATTTAAATTATAATTGTTGTTGCCGACTGTACTTGTATACGTTTGAGTTTGCAATTTAGGTTTGTAAGAAATAGGTTTTTTATTGGGAGTTTGATGAACTTGAGTGCTTCGCAAAGTTTGAATCTTTAGTTGTTCTTTTAAAAATGTATTTAAATCAGAAAAAGTAGGAATTTCAACGTGTTTATGCGTCTGTTCGAACAATGAAACAGTTTCCTTACTTAATTTCGAGAGTGCGATATGCGTTATCATAAAATCTGACAAATTCTTAATAGGTAAACGTGTCAAAGCTGCTTGCGCAGAGCAGAATTGATCAACAAAAGATTCGAGCGGTTGATTTTGTTTACAATTTAATATTGTATCAATATATTGAGCTGCCTGTACCCTCGTGTCTTGATACTTTTCTAATAATGCGTTCCATATAATAAGATAGTTTTCAGATGTAGGCGGGATTCCTGAACAGACTAAGAGCGCCTTATCAGTTAAACAACTAATCAAGTATTGAACCTTCTGTATGTCAGAGAGTCTGTTGTTATTATGAATAAGATTCACAAAATTTTCATAAAAAATAGTCCATTTTGAAGGGTTGCCATCAAAACTCTTCAAATCTATCGGAGGTAACTTTTTGTTTAACAAACTGTATTGATTATCACACTGAGACAAAGTGGTGGACTCGGTCTTAATCTCATTAAACGTATATTGTATTTGACAGTATAATGTATCAAACGCACCAAGAGCGGAGTAGTTTGGAACATACTTAGGGTCAGAGTTTAAATAGGCTGAAATTAATTCATCTAAATTCGTAGTAAAATCTAGACGTAATTTCTCCAAAGATTGAATGCGGGACATGAAAGTCGTTCTGTGTGCGTGGTCACTCACCTTAAGTGACAAATCATAAATTTGCTGAACTGATTGAAATAAAAATTCCCTTTTTGCTTCCAATTTAACGATTTCTAGATTAGTTGATTCCTTTGTCTTAGCCATTTTGACTTTTGATATACGATAGTAAGCGTTATTTCAAGCGAATAAGGTCGATTATAATTATGGATCAAAGAATAATTTATCGAACGGAATGCAGGTAGAATTAAAAAAACAACTTAAAACCTAAGATACTGAGAAATACATGTAAATAATTATATATAATGCGTTAATATAATATAATGCGATGATCTGAACACAAATATGCGTAAATATACAAAAAAATTGTATATTTTTTAATAAATTCGGTACTCGATGTATGAAGCGTGATTCGATTCTTACCTATGAAATAAGTATTGGAATATATAAATAGCGTATTCAGTGTTTTGTTGTAAGTGTTTTTTGAGGGAATATGGAAGGTTTAAAGGTCAAACGGGATAGTTAGGGAACAGATTGGATCCAGGACGATGGGAACAAAAGGATCGGATCCCGGTCGATGGAACAAAAGGATTAAATCCGGTCGATGGAACCACAAGGATTAAATCCGGTCGATGGAACCACAAGGATTGTGGGTTACCTGAGCTTCAGGCGGTCGCTGGTGAGTGGGATCTGCTCCTTGCTGATGATGACCTTTGGGATGACCTTCCGATACACTTAGCTGCACTGATTTTAATTAAGGGGTTTCGATAGCAAGATTGTTTAGCGATAATATGTACACGTCATAGGTTAATTTTGCACTTTTTATAGGTACCTATTTTGCTTGACGGTTTGTTCAGATCACTTATTTTAGCGGATTAATTAGCGTTTATTTATTAGTTGCGGTTTTCACTTGATTTCGCGAGTTTACACACTTTTTGGAGCGGAGCGGGTGTTTTTAATTGCGTGGCACATTCGTTGTGCAAAACAGGAGCGGTTTTCAGCGTGCGTAAGCGCCAGAATGCGGAATCGGACTGAAGGGGAATTTGAAAGGAAATGTCATTGCGTACATGTTTATGTGTGAGTTTGAATGTGCGTATGTGTGTATATAATAGATTATTTGCAAATATAATAAATGGCGTAAACATAGGTATACCTATACTTGCAATATACAATGAGTGATGTGATGATTTTGTAATGTATTCTTGAAAGCGGTGAAGCTTAATTTGGACGAAATATTGTCACAGAGTAAAAAAAAACTTTTTTTTCAAGAATTCTCTCAGCTATAAGTAACGACTAATGAGTCAAGTGGAAAGTGTTGTTAAAGTTATTTATTGCTTGTATCGTTGATTAGCTGTTTTATAATGGAACTATAATATATAAGAACCTAGTTGATGTGTGTTTTATTTACAGTTTTCCCAATCTCAAAACAGTTAAAGTAGATTCATAGTTCATTCATCTTGGTACCAACAATACTTATCAATAGTACCTACCTACATTTAAAAATGATAGTTACTTATGTCAAAAAACCTTCATCTAAGATTTCTCATAGATATCCTCGAGCCAGGCCCCCAATCTAAAGGGGCCCAGTGAAACTTTAAACTCTATCGTGATGCTTCTTTGAAGTTTACAAGTTCCTAGTAATATTGAAATTTTCAAATAATATGAGCAGAGATGAGAGAGAGTTAAAAAGGGACGGGAGTACGGAAGGGAGTTTTCCCAATTTTTCATTGAGTTAAAATTAGATAAAACTTACTCGATATTCTACACCGTCAATATATTCCGTAAAATTGAGGAGATTTTATTCGCTGGCAGCCTTTGTTCTGCAACTACGCCCGACCTGTCAATGTCAAGTGCCAAAAGAGCTTCAAAAAGGGTTTCGTACCTCAAAAGGAAAAACGGAACCCTTATAGGATCACTTTGTTGTCTGTCTGTCCAGAAACCTACAGGGTACTTCCCGTTGACCTAGAATCATGAAATTTGGCAGGAAGGTGGGGTCTTATAGCTATTAGCATTATGGGAAAAATCTGAAAACCGTGAATTTGTGGTTACATCACACAAAAAAAAATATGTGGTCATAAACTAATAATTAGTACTTATTTTCAATTTTCGAAGTAAGATAACTATATCAAGTGGGGTATCATTATGAAAGTTCTTCACCTGTGCATTCTAAAACTGATTTTTATTTATTTTTATGCATCATAGTTTTTGAGTTATCATGCAAAATGTCGAAAAAATGACTGAATTACGGAACCCTCGTTGCGCGAGCCTAACTCGCACTTGGCCGGTTTTTCTGAGTTCAAAAGAGTTTCACACAAAGAGTATTAGTATATGTATAGTGATCTGTGGATGCGACAAATCGAATGTCACATGTCCTACCACAATTGGCACAATTGCTTGAATTTCGACAATCGATATCTTAAAAACGCGAGGTTATATCTAAAAGATTTAAGCGAATTTAATCATTTCTATTAAAAATAAGAAATTATCAGTAGATTATTGATAAATAAACATTCGAAACGAACTTATCTTCACTGCCACGCCTCTGTAATTTCAGTTCATTCATATACTTTGAACTGAATGCACGTTCGATACCTACTTTGTTAACAGTGATAACTGATAAGGAATTTATATTTATTTACGATTTCTATAAGGATAAGTGTTTAAAATGTCAGTGCTAAACAACTTCACAGTGTCAATAGCCAAGGGAATAAGACGTAAGTATATTTTTTTATCATTTTATCACTAGAAACTTATCAAGTAGTTTGGCGTCACAGAACAGTTTTTCAGCACGAAATAACTGTTTATTGCCGTTAGATAAACTTTTGCAATTAAATTTTAGCACACTCAGTTGACGTGATATGGTCTGATTGTAAATTTTTATCGTTATAATTATTTTGTAACATTAACCCTAACCACCTTAGGTAGGATACTTATTATCTTCAAAATGTACGAATATGAAGCAGGCAATTTAGTAATATGTGCAACATATTACATAGGTGCAAAACAGGTTTTCGAGAATATCTAGACAGGTTTTTGAGTAAGTACATAAGTCTGATAAAGTTGAGTTTTGTATCAAGTGAATGTTAGATTTATAGGTACCTAGGTAGTTAAGTGACTTCTTACAATGTACCTATGCATTGCATTTACCTAGGTACTTTTGCATTTACTTAAACATGAAATAAAATGGAAGGAAATCTTTTAAGTATTTGTTTCAATATGTAATGTAATTGCAAAGGACAAGTGTTATATGAGATTAGATTTCATAAATTGTGAATTAGGCACTAGGCTAATCTACTTAATAACATATGATAGGACTGTCATCTAAATATATAAAAGGGAAAGGTGACTGACTGACTGATATCAACACACAGCTCAAATTACTGGACAGATCATGCTGAAATTTGGCATGTAGAATGTAGATAGCTATTATGAAAACATCTGCTATGATTTTTTTTTGAAAATTTGATCCCTAAAGGG
Organism: Maniola hyperantus; assembly: GCF_902806685.2. Classification (NCBI taxonomy): domain Eukaryota; kingdom Metazoa; phylum Arthropoda; class Insecta; order Lepidoptera; family Nymphalidae; genus Maniola; species Maniola hyperantus. The sequence goes on from NC_048562.1 coordinate 3,066,732, forward strand.
GTAAAACAAGGGCTTGAAATTAGTGTAGTCTATGTGGACGAAGTTGCGGGCATAAGCTAGTGTCAGCATAAATAAGTACTTTCATGTAAGTACTTAAGAGTTATTTCTTCCTGTTTATGATTGAATCTATGTTATCATATTGCAAATAGACAACTCCTGAATGGCAATAATAATTAACAATAACAATATTATGATACTGACTAATACTGATTAGATCTGCATTTGTAGATGGAAGGTTTATAAAATCCTTCATAGCTGCTATTCACATAGTGAATGCTAAACTAGTACAGTATGCCGCAGAAAATAATGTACCTACATCAATCTTTAGAAGGAGATTTTTCATCACCTAAAAAGTTGAAACTTAGTTAAGAATTAGGTATATGCACGGAACAGAAAAATGGATAAAGAATTTAAATAACAAAAATATCTCTGTTAGATTAAAGATGTTTTTACGAATGTTCATATCTCAGTAGAGATTAGAGCAATCTTTAAGCTATCTAATCATAATCACATGACTGTAGGTCCTTTTTTTTGTTTTATTATAAAATAGCTAATGCCTACGACTTCGTCCGCGTGGACTATACAGATTTTGAACTCCTCATTTACTCCCTTAGGGGGTGTAATTTTCAAAAATCCCTTCTTAGCGGATATCTACGTCATAATAGCTATCTGCATCACAAATTTCAGTCCGATCCATGCAGTAGTTTGAGCTGTGCCTTGATAGATCAGTCAGTCAGTCAGTCACCTTTTCCTTTTATAAATTTGTACAAGTAGGTACGTAGTTTATTTATTTAAAGTAAAAACAAATAAGAGAAGATAAAGGATAGGTAGGTAATTACTTTGTTATGATCTAGATAAACATTACAGTTTTGTTCAATAACATATTGTTATAAATAGAAATTGTGGATGTATTCTATTAACATCAATTGAAGTTCAACAAACAAAAACACTCTATTATTCTCACAGATCACTATGTACTTGACTTGTTCTGTTTATTTTTCATACCTATGCCCTATTGCCAGGGGTGTTACGGATATTCGCATCCGCATCAATTAATGCGGAGCTATTACGGATGCGGATTCATATTTGCAACAAGAAACAAAACCTGTAAAGAAAGTAGGCGGGGCCAGAGTGGCGCGTGCCTCGCTCGTTTTTGTTAGTTGATATCTTCGTTCGCTAACTGACCAATCAGTGTACAATGGTACCCAACTGGGTTACGGATACTCGCATCCGTATACGTAAATGCGGAACATTCGCATCAATTCAGACATCCGCATCCGCGGATGTGAACTTCTAATAATTCGCATCCGATGTCAAAATATTGGCATCTGCAACAACCCTGATAGGTGCCTAATTGTAGTCATCATCATGATCAACCCATCGCCGGTTCACTACAGAGCACGGGTCTCCTCTCAGAGTGAGAAGGGTTTTGGCCATAGTCTACCACACTGGCCATGTGTGGATTCGTAGACTTCACACCACCATTATGGAAAAATCTCAGCATGCAGGTTTCCTCACGATGTTTTCCTTCACCGCTAAGTAAGTGATATTTAATTACTTAAAACGCACATAACTCCGAAAAGTGCGTGTCCGAGATCGAACCCCCGACCTCCGATTAGAAGGCGGACGTCCTAACCATTAGGCTATCACAACTTGGTCTATAATATTAAAAAAAAAACGTTACAGATAGCGCTATAGTAGCGCTATATTACCTGCTTTCCGCAGATAGAATATATAGGTAATTTTCCCACGCACTTTGTCAAAGCGAGTACGCATTACATCGATCATCGAAAACACCAGGGGACATTGGTATCTAATCTAATCATTAGTTATTGATTATCCCCTAATAGCTGTGACGTTCTACATTTGGATAAACTGATAATTCAAGGACAAACTAGGTTTTCGACCAACGATGTTTTCCTTCGCCGTCAAAGCAAGTGATATTTTAATTACTTAAAAACGCACATAACTCCGAAAAGTTAGAGGTGCGTACTCGGGATCGAAATCCTGACCTCCGATTAGGAGGCGGACGTCCTAACCACTAGGCTATCACAGCTTATACTATAATTTTAGATGCTTATACCTAACTAGCTGATGCCCGCGACTTCGCCCGCGTTGATTTAGGTTTTTGAAATCCCGTGGGAACTCTGACTTTCTGGGATAGTCCTATGTCCCTAGGCCTATGTCACTCTCCAGATCTTAAACTATACCCATGCAAAAAATCACGTCTATCCGTTGCTCTGTTGCGACGTGAAACCAACAAACCAATAAACCATTAAATAAGCACACTTTCACATTTATACAAAATAGTAATTGAGTAAGTAGGTAAGTACATTGCAGTAAATAATTTTGCAGTTACGTTAAGAAAAACTGGTCAAGTGTGTCACACGCATAAAGGAGGGTTCCGTAACCCGTCTAGTTGCTTAAAATATTGACGGTCATTATTTCGTAGACGAAAGCTTTTCCCAAAAACTGTCTAAAAAACTCACCATCAGCATGATCAACCCATTGCCAGCCCACTACTCAGGATGGCTCTCCTTTCAGAATGAGACTGGTTTAGGCCAGTTTAGGCCATATTATAACCACATTTTTAGGGTTCCGTACCTCAAAAGGAAAAAAGAAACCCTTATAGGATCACTTCGTTGTCTGTCTGTCCGTCTGTCCATGGTGTCTGTCAAGAAAACCTACAGGGTACTTCCCGTTGAGTTAGAATCATTAAATTAGGTAGGTAGGTAGGTCTTATAGCACAAATAAAGGAATACATATGAAAACCGTTCTAAGCGGATGTCTACGTCATCATAGCTATCAGCATGCCCAGCCCGATCCGTTCAGTAGTTTGAGCTGTGCGTTGATAGATCAGTCAGTCAGTCAGCCAGTCACCTTTTCCTTTTATATATTCAGAGTTTTAAACTGGCTGTGACATACAGGCAGACGGACAGACGGATTGGACGAAATTACAAGGGTTCCTTCTTATTACTATAGAACCCTAAAAAGCTCATGCGTAAGTAACTTCGTAAAAATAAGATCAAGGCCGAGCGGTTGATTGGATAAATTGAAACTTGTTCTGGATTCAGTTGAAAGCGTATGTATAATATGAAAGATGCTTTTCAATCATAATTTAAACTAGATATCAGATAATATACAGGCGCTTCTTCTGCTCGAGTCCTTTTGACTTTATTGCTCAAGTATAAGAGGCGCCGCCGGGAGAACCTAACCCTAGGTATAACTGATAATGTGTGGCACAGCACACACAGGGTGAGGGTTGGGTTAGGTTGAGCCTCAATAGCTCAACCGGTAAAGGAGTGGACTGAAAACCAAAAGGTGGACGGTTCAAACCCCGCCCGTTGCACTATTGTCGTACCTACTCCTAGCACAAGCCTGACGCTTAGTTGGAGAGGTAAGGGGAATATTAGTCATTTAACTAGGCTAATCTCTATATATAAAAAAAATTAATCGTTGAATGTGTTGCTGTCACTGAAAAACTGAATTTAAAAGATAGATATAGCAATGACACATAATTGATAAAATAAACTAAATAAAAGGAAAAGGTGACTGACTGACTGACTGATCTATCAACGCACAGCTCAAACTACTGAACAGATCGGGCTGAAATGTGGCATGCATGATGCAGATAACTGTTATGACGTAGCAATCCGCTAAGAAAGGATTTTTTAGAATTCAACCTCTAAGGAGGTGAAATAGGTTTGAAATTTGTATAGTCCACGCGGACGAAGTCGCGAGCATAAGCTAGTTACTAATATGCGCAAAAAAATTACGATAGCAAAATTATTGTTTTCGACGCATTTCACGACAATAAGATTACAAACGACCTAATAACTCGTCAGTTATCGCCCAGCTGTAATTTTCCATTGGGGGTCTATATCGACGGTCGCAAAGATAAAACGGCTATCTACAGAAACAAGATTTTACAGGGGAGCTTTTTTCAACTCTAACTGCGATATTCTTTAGGTTTAGTAGGTAGGTCTTATAGCAGAAATTTGGGGAAAAATCTGAAAACCGTGAATTTGTGGTTACATCACACAAAATTAAATTAAAGGTCATGAACTAATAATTAGTATTTTCAATTTTAAAGTAAGATAACTATATCAAGTGGGGCTATGAAAGGTCTTCACTTGTATATTCTAAAACAGATTTTTATTTATTTTAATGCATCATAGTTTTTGACTTATCGTGCAAAATACCGACAAAATATGACTGTAATACGGAACCCACGTTGCGCGAGCCTGACTCGCACTTGGCCGGTTTTTTTTTTTGGGATGGGTTCTCGGATTTTTCCTCTTATATAGCACAATAATTCAAAAACTATGATGCATAAAAAAAAATCTGTTTTAGAATGCACGAGTGAAGCCCTTTCATATGATACCCCACTTGATACAGTTATCTTACTTAAAATTGAAAATACTAATTATTAGTTCATGACCACAATTTAATTTTTTTTGTGTGATCTAACCCTAAATTCACGGTTTTCAGATTTTTCCCCAAATGTCAGCTGTAAGACCTACCTACCTGCCATATTTCATGATTCTAGGTCAACGGGAAGTACTCTGTGCAAGGTAGTTTTAAAAAGTTTAGAATAAATGTCAGTTAGCTTCCGACGCTTGTTTCATTACTTAGCACTGGCGACGAGAAATTTAAATTTTATTGATTAAAATTAGATAACGTGTGTGTAAGGCTACTTTAGTGTTTTAAAAGTAATTTAAACTTAGTGTTTTGCATATAAAAGTATAATCCGCGCGTGAGTGAATATGCCTATCGGAAAAATCGAACCGTTCGATTTAACCTCAAAGCAATGGCCGGCATACGTACGCCGTGTTAAACAGTTTATATTACTAAACGAAATTAAAGTGGAACTACAGGTGCCTACGTTAATTACTGTGGTCGGCGAAGCGACATACTCATTAATGTGTGACCTTTGTGCTCCCGACCACCCAGAGAATAAGACTTTTGATAGTCTCACCGAGCTGGTCACCAACCATCTTGAACCACAACGCTCCGAGATAGCTGAAAGGCACGTTTTTCGACAAAGACGACAGCAACCGGGCGAGACATTAACGGATTATTTGCAGCACCTGAAACACATGGCGGTTACGTGTAATTTCGGCACGAGATTAGAAGAGAATCTCCGGGACCAATTCGTCTCGGGCCTATCGAGTGACGTCATGAGATCTCGAATTTTCGCCGAAAAAAGTTTAGACTACAAAAAGGCAGTCGAGCTAGCTCTCGCTTTAGAAGCGGCAGAGAGACACGCGGTGGTGAGCGGAGGCGGCACCGCACCGCCGGCGGGCGGCGGGGACGCGAGCGAAGGCTTGCATGCGGCGCGCAGCCAGCGCGCGCGCGGTTCGCGGCTGGGCAGGAGCGGTGCGGTCGGCGCGAGTGGTGTGAGCGGGCCGGGCGGCGCGGCGAGTGGCAGTGGCGCATCGGGTGCGCCGTGCTGGCGGTGCGGCCGGCAACACCGAGGGCGTTGTAGATACGCCAATTTTACCTGTGATGAGTGCTCTCAGCGCGGACACCTAAAGGTTATGTGCAAGAAAGTGCGGCAAAGTGAGGTGAAGTGTCAAAATTTGGTCAGTGAGAGTTCGGATGAGGATTTCTTCAACATAGACATCGTTTCTCAAGGTAACAAACCGTACTATATTAAAGTTAAGGTGGACAATAATTTACTGGAACTAGAAATCGACACCGGCAGTCGGATATCGGCTATTAACGAAAAGTGTTATGAGAAATTATTTAAACATAAAGAAATTGTGAAAGATAATTTAATTTTGCGTAGTTATTCGGGGTCACGAATTGATTCTCTCGGATATATATTAGTTCGGGTGCAACTGAGGTCTATGGTTGCCAAGGATTTGAAATTATATATTATAAAAGGGGGTAACAGGCCGTTACTCGGGCGTGATTGGCTCCGCGCATTAGAAATAACACAAATAAATATTAATGAATTAATTGAAGAAGATCAATTTGTGACCCGTCTATGTAAGGAGTTTCCCGAAGTATTCAGTGAGAAGTTGGGAACTTGTAATAGAAAGCTACAATTACAGCTCACCGATTCCGCCGCGGTGTATGTCCGAGCGCGGCCCGTGCCGCTCGCGTTACGCGAACGCGTCGAGAGGGAACTCGAGCGGCTTGAACGGGACGGTACGATTTATCGCGTGGACCATTCCGATTTCGGTACGCCGATAGTCCCCGTGATCAAGACTAACGGGGACATCCGAATTTGTGGTGATTATAAAATTACTATAAATCCTAAATTGAAAAGAGATTATTACCCTTTACCACGCATCGACGAGTTGTTTGCCAATTTAAGTAATGGTGACGAATACAGTAAAATTGATCTCCGCCACGCCTATGAGCAGGTCTTACTCGAGGAGAGCTCTCAAAAGTATACCGCGATCACCACGCATATCGGGACATTCGTGTATCGCCGTACACCCTACGGATTATCTTGCGTACCCGAAAAATTTCAAAAATTGATGGAAGAGACATTGCGTGGAATACCTGGCACGGTAGTTTTTCTCGATGATATCTGTGTGACCGGGGAAAATAGACAGGCACATTTAAGAAATCTGCGAGCTGTATTGGAGCGTTTACGACAGGCAGGTCTCACGGTTAAACTAAATAAATGTAAATTCCTACAGAAGAACGTAAATTATTTAGGGTTCATAATTGACAAGGAGGGCCTACATCCCGACCCGGAAAAGTTGGAGGCGATTAACGCAATCCCAATACCTAAAGATGTAACTCAAATTAAAAGTTTTTTGGGACTAATCAATTATTATGGCAAGTTTATTCCAAATCTAAACTAGCGGCACGCTATGATGGCCGGTTTGACGTTTGTCCGCTCATGAAGTTCCGTATTAATTGATAACGACTTTGAAGGAAATAATTGTATTACTTTATTGACGATAGTGATGTGCAGAGATTCATAAATTTTATCGAATGTAGTTTTAGGTTTAGGACTCAAAATTTATTTATTAAATTGATTTCTTAAATGTATACAAGTGTAGAAAAATCAGTTTGCACCATTTAAGGGGTGAATGTACTTGTGAATATGAACAATTTTCACTATGTGGACAAACCTCTGAAATCGCAAAAAAATATCAATAAATTTTTAAAAATGGAATCTAATACGATCGTCACATAGGATCGCTGGCTAGCACAACTACTACCTCCGGCAAACTCGCGTCAATGCTCAATGCAAAACAAAGCAGTTTCGAATTGACGTTGCTTCGAAAAGTATAAACTGTCAGTGCAATGCGATTGTGATATAGTTTTGACCTGGCTTTGGATTTCAAATATTGATACTGCATTACTGTTGACCCTTGCTCGTTAATTTGGACTCTGTTCAAGCCCTTTGTTGTGGATTTCGTCGATATGACCGAACGTACGCAGAGAACTGTTCTAAATAGTCAGACACGTGAGTTCCTAATACGCCTTCGTAACTATTTCGATCGTGAAGCTCAAAATGGAGGGCCAATTTTACCTATAACGTCAGTGGTTGAACGCGTAGCTGATGCGCTTAATATTGGACAACGAACTGTTAGACGGATAACTAAAAAAAAATATGGCGAGACTGGCACAGAAGAAAATAAACTTCACACACCAAAAAAGAGGAAAACGAGCAAAACCAGTCGTAGGCATCGATAGCTTTGATGCCGATGCTATCCGAAGACATGTTTACGGCTACTATTTACAGAAGGAGTATCCAACAAGAAAAAAGTTGGTGCATTCACTGAAGGAAGCTGGATTATTCTTCGGTGGGGAAAGTTCTTTAACGAAGATTTTGAAGACCATTGGATTTCGATACAAAAAATGTAACAAACGCAAAATATTGATGGAAAGATTTGATATAGCGATGGCAAGGTATACTTTTTTACGGCAAGTGAAAGAAATCAAAAATTGGCAAAATGTTGTGTTCTTGGATGAAACATGGCTTAATGCTAACCATACTGTAGGCCGTTCTTGGAACGATGACACAGCAGCATCTACTTCCAAAGTTCCTGTAGGAAAAGGATCGCGACTTATAATTTGTCACGCCGGAACCATCAACGGGTTTGTCGAAGGTTCTCTCATGGCTTTTGCGTCAAAAACCACTGGAGACTATCATGAAGACATGAATGGAGAAAAGTTTACTGAATGGTTTACCTCAATGTTGTGTAGCCTCCCTGAACCATCTATTATAATTATGGACAACGCCCCATACCACTCGATGCAAATTGACAAGCCACCTGCCCAATCCCAAAAGAAAGCTGATATCGTCGCATGGCTTCGTAAAAATGGCGTAGATGCAAACATGAATATGTTAAAAGCGGAATTAGTACGTCTTTTAAAAGAAAACAAACCAACCAAGATCCGATACGTCATTGACGAAATAGCATTAGAACATGGGCACAGAGTTATACGGTTACCGCCTTACCATTGTGAGTATAATGCGATTGAGTTGGTGTGGGCTCAAATTAAGGGATATGCTGCAAGACACAATACAGAACCCCCATTTACCACAAAAAAAATGCTAAAATTATTAGAAGAAGCTTGTGAACATGTGACTAAGGAGACTGGGAAAAGGTTGTGAATAGAACTGTTAAATTAATAAGGGAAGATTATGAAAGAGATGTGAAAATAGATAATATTATAGAAAACGAACATATAATTATTAATGTATGTGATGATAGCAGTGACGACAGTGAAAATAGTAGTATGGACGAATCTGATTAATTATGGCCTTTTGTGGCACCTTTTTCGGTATCTTTTGTATTCATATGTTTCTTGTGTGCATATAAAGTATGTATATTCATTTTCGTTCAAATATTCAGTTCGTTCAAATAAATTAAATAAACATATACATTTTTGTTTTATTAAACCTATTTAATCAGGTACAAAAACAAAACTTAATTGTTTTTTGTTCGAGAATAAATTGACATTCCACATCACTATTGTAATGTGTCAAACCGGCCATCATAGCGTGCCGCTAGTGTAAGTACTATGTTGTACCCATTGCATGCACTACTAAAAAAAAATTGCCGTTGGAATTGGGATTCAAGTTGTGCCTCGGCTTTTAATGCGGCTAAAAATGCTTTACTGGGTAAGCGGGTGTTGGCGCACTATGAGGAAGGGCGACCGCTCGTGCTTTCGGTAGACAGCAGTGCCTATGGTATCGGGGCCGTGTTGGCTCACCGTTACTCGGACGGGCAGGAGCGGCCGGTCAGCTGTGTTTCTCGCACTTTGAACGAAGCTGAGAGAAAGTACAGTCAGTTGGATAAAGAGGCCCTTGCTATATATTTTGGTATAATCAAACACCATCAGTTTTTATTAGGTAGGCATTTTACATTGAAAACCGACCATAAACCGTTAACCTTTATTTTTGGTAACAAGAATGGTATTCCTCAAACGGCGGCGAGTAGGTTACAGCGGTGGGCCGTTCGACTGGCGGGTTACGATTTTTCGATCGAGTTTGTACGCTCGGAACACAACGGGCCAGCCGACGCGTTATCGCGTCTACCGATATCGTACGAGCGACCTTCCGCACGCCTCGACCAACATATAAGTTATATGAATTTATTAGAGGAAACCCTGCCTGTCAATTATAAACAGATCTCTAAAGAAATCCAGAAGGATACCGTGCTATGTAAAATATCGAAATATGTTATGTTTGGTTGGCCGTCGGCTGCCAGTTCTGAGGTAGAAAAACCATATTTCGCTCGTAAGAATGATATATGTATGGATTTAGGATGTCTTATGTATAAATATAGGGTGATTATCCCGTCGGGGTTAAGGAAAGCGGTGCTGAGTGAACTTCATGAGGGACACTTGGGTATGAACAAAATGAAAAATATTTCGCGAAATTATGTTTATTGGCCAAACATAGATAACGATATCGAAGAGCTTTGCCGCTCATGTCCAGCTTGCAGGCATGTGCGCGACGCGCCCGCGTGTGCACCTCTTCACCCATGGGAGTTCCCTCAGCATCCGTGGCAGCGTTTACACGCGGATTTTGCCGAATGTTTTGGTAAGCGTTATTTGGTTGTAGTAGATGCACACTCAAAGTGGATTGAAGTGATGGAGATGGCAAGTACGACAGCCAGCGCAACCGTGAAATCTTTGCGATCAATATTTGCCCGATTTGGGCTATGTGCCCAATTGGTTACAGACAACGGCCCGCCATTTTTATCGGACGAGTTCCGGACGTATTGTTTCAAGAACTGTATTAAGCACACGACATCGGCACCTTATAGACCTCAAGGGAACGGAGAAGCGGAAAACGCGGTAAAAACTGTAAAAAAGGTTATTAAGCGTGCTAAATTTGAGAACGAGGATGTGTCCGTTGCTTTACACAGATTTCTTTTTCAATACCGAAATTGTGATCACGCGACAACTGGAATTTCGCCAGCAGTCGCATTACTAGGGCATAGACTCCGGAGTAGACTTGATGCATTGCGCCCAGACATCGCTTCCACTGTCCGCGAGGCACAGGACAAGCAAAAGCAGGGAGGCAAAGGCCTAATCCGAGAGTTTAGGGTCGGTGAAGCTGTGCTAGCGCGCGATTATACCCAGAAGGGGAGGAAATGGTCGGAAGGCGTAATATCGGAGAAAACAGGCCCGGTGTCTTATAAGGTAAATATAAGTAATGGTAATGAATGGCGTAGACACCAGGACCAGTTGGCCCCGATAAAAAAAAAATAGATATACCTTGTCGCGCGCAAGCACAAGCCAGCCAGACGAAGTTGCTACTGCGAACGGTGCCGGTGTCGAAAGCGACACGGATACACCCGGCGATGCAGATGGTCAGTCAGTCACGAATCACGACAATAAAGAACTTTCGGGGCACGAAGACTCGCTGGAAATGCCAAATTCGGAGCAACCGGCCCCTCCATCGCCCGGTGTGTCGGCGCGCGCTTTGAGAGCGTACAAACGCTCCACTAAACAAAAGTTGTAATGTAGTAGGTTTGTAAAGTATTGGTAAGAGGTAATCAAATTAATTTGTATTTTTGGTAATTATTGCTGTACTTAAAAAGGGAGGTATGCAAGGTAGTTTTAAAAAGTTTAGAATAAATGTCAGTTAGCTTCCGACGCTTGTTTCATTACTTAGCACTCTGTAGCTGTCTTGATAGACAGACAACAAAGTGATCCTATAAGGGTTCCGTTTTTCCTTTTGATGTACGGAACCCTAAAAATAAAAAAATGCCAAAATTACAGTTGCCCGTTTGTTGTTTGCGACCGTCGGATATTTGCACCAACCACCAGATATAATCGGTTATGTGGCTCCAATACAAAACAAGTCAAGAGGTTCTGTAGATAAACACTGGAAATGTTTGGAATACATCGCTAAAGATAGCTTTGTGAAGCGGTTATTGTAACAGCGTTATCGTACTGCGTCTGATAATGGGGTCTTTATTAATAGAAGGAAATAATTTTATTAGTTATGTTCTCCTGACCGAATTTCAACCGTTTATTGTTGCAGGACTCCGTCAAAGCTCCGATTTGTGCGACCGCCTGTCAGGTCGGCGGCAACACGTCTCCAACGAGCCACGACTGAAGCTAGACAAGTGCCTCATCGTCTCCAAAGTCACCAGATACGAATATGAGAAGTAAGTACGAAGCCTTGTAGAAACCCTTTCTAAGTTAGCCCGCTTTAATCTTAGATTGCATCGTCATTTACCACCAGATGAGATCGCAATCAAGGGCTAACTTGTAACAGAATAAAAAATGCGCTGAATTGAGAACCTTCTCCTTTTTTAGAAGTAAATAGTAAGGCCGGGCGGAAATAAAGCAGTTTACGGCCAAGTAGCATTCTGGAAGAACGAGGCGAAGCCGAGTGCCTATAGTACGTGAAAAGTCGAGATGGCAATCGGGGTATGCACGCACGCCACCCGCGCTATCCCGCACTGCGTCAGCGCGGGGGCTGTGCGGGTGTGCGGGGCGTCCCCAGCCCCAAGTGATTTTAAACTAAACAAGGCCTGCGAGCGAATTTTTTGCAAGTCAAGTCTAAAGTTAGATAAAGAAGTAAGCTCTAAAAATGTTTTGTCCCTTTCAGACACAGCCACGACAATATCGCAGACGCAGAGCTGGAGAAGATATTAAGAAAGAGAGGGTCCGATTATGATTCAATGATCTCCAACCACAGGGAGCAGAAGTCCTTCGAAGAGGGAGTCGCGAAGAGTCTGAAAGAGATGGGTCTTCAAGTTGAAATGGCTACCAGGTACATATTTTTTCTTTCATTACAAGTCAGCCTTTGACTGCAATCTCACCTGGTGGGAAGTGACAATGCAGTCTCAGATGGACGCGGGCTTACTTGGAAAGGGGTTCACTAATGATTAACAAAAAACGTATAACAAAGGATCATTTCACCAAAAACGTTTAAAAAAATAATCAAATCACAAACAGCGACTGACTGATTGACTTACTGACTGATCTATCAACGCACTGCTCAAACTACTGGACGGATCGGGCTGGAATTTGCCATGCGGATAGCTATTATGACGTAGGCATCCGCTAAGAAAAGATTTTTGAAAATTCAACCCCTAAGGGGGTGAAATAGGGGTTTGAAATTTGTGTAGTCCACGCGGACGAAATCGCGATCATAAGCTAGTTTTATTACAATATGTGAGGAACCTTTGTAGGTATAATCCATATCTACAAATAATGCGAAAGTGTATCTGTCTGTCTGTCTGCTTTTCACGGCTCAACCGTTTAACTGATTTTGACGAAATTTGGTACAGAGATAGCTTGCATCCCGGGGTAGGACATAGGCTACTTTTTATCCCGGAAAATTAAAGAGTTCCCACAGGATTTTTAAAAACCTATATCCACACGGACGAAGTCGAGGGCATCATTTAGTTTCATTATATGTGAGTAATTTTATTGGTAGGTATAATAAGGAAATATTTGCATTGATTGCAATAACAGATATGTGTATATTAATCCGATATCAATTTATCAATCAGGATAAGCGTTTGACAGCTGTGTTCAAGGATTAGATATTTTGCGCAAAAATATTTGCACTGATATGTAGGTACCTAACTACAATACGCGGCAGAAAGTAATGTACATCGGCCTTTAGAATGACATTTCGGCTTTGTAGAGCGTTGTCTCTGTCACTCATATCTATATGACGTGTTGTCGGTCTCTACGACAGAGACAACGCTCTACAAATCTATCTTTAGTAGTCTTAAATCAATGGACAGACCCTAGAAGGTTCACAAGCATTTTTTAGGGTTCCGTACCATAACCCTGTGATAGCATAGTGGTTAGGCCGTCCGCCTTCTAATCGGAGGTCGGGGGTTCGATCCCGGGCACGCACCTCTAACTTTTCGGAATTATGTGCGTTTCAAGTAATTAAATATCACTTGATTTAACGGTGAAGGATAACATCGTGAGGAAACCTGCATGCCTGAGAGTTCTCCATAATGTTCTCAAAGGTGTGTAAAGTCTACCAAGCCGCACATGGCCAGCGTGGCAGACTATGCCCTAAACCCTTCTCACTCTGAGAGGAGACCCGTGCTCTGTAGTGAGCCGGCGATGGGTTGATCATGATGATGATGACCATAACCCTATAATTAAGCCTCTGCTATCTCACATATGTCCGTCTGTCCGTTCCTCGGTCTGTCAGCGGACTGTATCTGGTGCACCGTAAAAGGTAGTGAGTTATACGCCAATATAAAAAGAAATAATAGGAATTTCAAAATGGCCGCCATGAAAGAAAATTAAAAAGTGCTAACTATTTCTCTTACGGGTCCGGAACCTTTCGTGTACAGATCCGACTCGCACATGATCGATTTTTTAAACAAATCCTAAGAAAAACTTAGGAAATTTAAAGTTTTTAAATTGTTGTAAAAATCTTAGTAAATAACAGATCTTTAAAATGGGTCGCACAATTTTGCGTACCAAATGTTATCTTATCAACTTGAATATACCAAACGTCTTGGATTTTCCGTCTTTTATATTAAAAATCCATATCCATCCATACTACGACCTCGACATTTGACGACCTCCCTGGCGCAGTGGTGAGCGCTGTGGTCTTAATAGTGGGAGGTCCCGGGTTCGATTCCTGGCAGAGGTTTGGAATTTTATAATTTCTAAATTTCTGGTCTGGTCTGGTGGGAGGCTTCGGCCGTGGCTAGTTACCACCCTACCGGCAAAGCCGTGCCGCCAAGCGATTTAGCGTTCCGGTACGATGCCGTGTAAAAACCAAAGGGGTATGGGTTTAATAAAAACTGCCATACCCCTTCCAGGTTAGCCCGCTATCATCTTAGACTGCATCATCACTCATCGTCATCATCTCACCACCAGGTGAGATTGCAGTCAAGGGCTAACTTGTATCTGAATAAAAAAAAAAAAAACTAATAGCCTCGATAGCTTAACGGTTAAAGAAGCGGACTGAAAATCGAAAGGTCGCCGGTTCAAATCCCACCCGTTGCACTATTGTCGTACCTACTCCTAGCACAAGCTTTACGCTTAATTGGAGGGGAAAGGGGAATATTAGTCAGCAACTTGGCTAATATTCTTAAAATAAAAAATAAAAATTATAAATTCGAAAGTGTGAATGTCTGCTAGCTTTACACGGCCCATCCGTTAACCTGATTTCTGTCTTTACCAAATTTCAGAAATTGGCAGAAAGTAATGTACATCGACCTTTAGGAGATAGCAGATTTTTAGAGCATTGGCTCTGTCGTTGAGACCGACAAAACGTCATATAGGTATGAGAGACAGAGACAACGCTCTACAAAGCCGAAGTGTCATTCTAAAGGCCGATGTACATTACTTTCTGCCGCGTACTGTAAGTTCATTCAGTGTTTGTAGATAACTTGTATCCCGGGGACAGACTTACGACCGCACTCAGAGTCGCTAATCGTTTCTTAAGATTGAGTTAATACGAGAGATATAGCTCTGTCTCGTTTTAACTAAACTTAAGTAACGATTAAGCGACTCTGAGTACGGCTGTTAGGCTACTTTTGTCCCGGAAAATCAAAGAGTTCCCACGGGATTTTTAGAGGCCATCCGTTTAACCGATTTTGACGAAAGATACAAAGATTGCTTACGACCCGAGGTTAGACATTTTATACCTAGGCTACTTTTTATTCTGGAAATTTAAAGAGTATTCACACGGGGTTTTCAAAAACCTAAATACACGCGGGCGAAGCTGCGGGCATCATCTAGTAAATAATAATGACCTTCGAGAGATATAAGTACTTCGCAAACATAGATAAATTAACACTTTTCAGTTCGTTGAGTTTGTTTTTTTATCTCAACAAATTAAACAAAGATAATATCGTGAGGTGCACACAAATGTACTGGGTAAAATAATTGTAATTAGCCAAAGTCAAAGTCAAATAATTTATTCAAAATCTTTACATAGTAAAAGTCGCTTCCCGCTGTATGTATGTATGTATGAACGCGTAGATCTTTTAAACTACGCAACGGATTTTAATGCGGTTATCACCAATAGATAGAGTGATTCAAGAGGAAGGTTTATAGGTATAGTTTAAGTTTCAAAAAGTTAGAGATCCTTAGGAAAATTGAAATCTCACTGACACCACGTTAGTATCTACACTGCACCCATGCAAAGCCGGGGCGGGTCGCTAGTAGGTAATTACACTTTTTGATGGTCGGTTGTTGGATTTGTTAGATGATATAGTGGTGATAATTATTACAGACTAGCTCGTGACTTCGTCCGCGAAGAATTAGGTTTTTTAAAATACCATGGGAACTCTTTGATTTTCCGGGATAAAAGTAGCCTATGTCACTCTCCAGGTCTTTATCTATATTCTATACCCATGCAAAAAATCACGTCAATCCGTTGCACCGTCGTTGCGACGTGATTAAAGGACAAACCAACAAACCAATAAACCAACAAAAAACACACTTTCGCATTTATAATAAGGGTACTGATTACAGATTCGGATCAATTTAATTTACAGATCCCATATGTCTGTGGTTTAGATCAGTACCCTTATTATAAATGTGAAAGTGTGTTTGTTTGTTGGTTTGTTGGTTTGTCCTTCGATCACGTCGCAACGGTGCAACGGATTGATGTGATTTTTTGCATGGGTATAGATTAAGACATGGAGAGTGACATAGGCTACTTTTTATTGCTCAAACTACTGGACGGATCATGCTGAAATTTGGCACGCAGGCAGCTATTATGATGTAGACATCTGCTAAGAAAGGATTTTTGAAAATTCAACCCCTAAGGGGGTGAAAAAGGGATTAGAAATTTGTGTAATCCACGCGGACGAAGTCGCGAGTATAAGCTAGTATTGTATAAAGGAGAAAGCCTGTCTTTATAATCTCAAAAGTGCTACTATGGCTATTTTTACACGAGTTTTTAAATACTTCACAAGGTCGAGGTCAGAATGTATCTATATTTATGCGAACTAACCAGGGTCAAAACGTAAATATAATTAAGATTAAGTAATCTAAATAGTTGACTACAGCTGTCTTAGTAAAATTACATCGACACATGTTATGATAAACTGATAACGGCTAATTAGACATGATTATTTCCTCGAACCACAATCCGTACTAATATTATAAATGCAAGTGTTTCTGTCTGTTACATAGACTAGATGCCGCCCGTTCATATTATGTATATGATATTTTTATGTGACCATCATGATCAACCCATCGCCGGCTCACTACAGAGCACGGGTCTCCTCTAAGAGTGAGAAGGGGTTGGCCATAGTCTCACACGCTGGCCATGTGCGGATTGATAGATTTCACACGCCTTTGAGAACATTATGGAGAACTCTCAGGCATGCAGGTTTCCTCACGAGTTTTTCCTTCACCGTTAAAGCAAGTGATATTTAATTACTTAAAACGCACATAATTCCGAAAGCTAGAGGTGCGTGCGGGAGATCGAACCCCCGACCTCCGATTTGTAGGCAGACGTCCTAACCGCCTATAGACAATTTTTATCCCGGAAAACCAAAGAGTTTCCACGGGATTTTTGACAACCTAAATCCACGCGGACGAAGTCGCGAGCATCATCTAGTAATCTAGTAATATACATATTGGCACAGCCTTGAAATATACAGTCCAATTACGAATGTACTTGCACAGAGCAACGGTGGGGTGGGTTGCGGGCCCGCTGCACGCAGATTCGCGTAGTCTGCGTGATTGATGGACGAGGGTTTACGTGAGCGTGGTTTTAAATATTTTAAGTGTCGTTTAGTAAGTTCTATCATAAAAGTTTCGCCGAGTTTCTTGCTGGTTCTTCTCGGTAGGAAAGGCATTCCGAACCAGTGGTAGATGCATCCGACTATTCGAAAGTACTTGTAAAAGTTTATTCGAATAAAAAAGATTTTTATTTATTTATTTATTACTAGCTTATGCTCGCGACTTCGTCCGCGTGGACTACAAAATTTCAAAACCCTATTTCACCCCCTTAGGAGTTGAATTTTCAAAAATCCTTTCTTAGCGGATGCCTACGTCATAATAGCTATCTGCATGCCAAATTTCAGCCCGATCCGTCCAGTAGTTTGAGCTGTGCGTTGATAGATCAGTCAGTCAGTCAGTCAGTCAGTCATTCAGGCAGTCAGTCAGTCAGTCACCTTTTCATTTTATATATTTAGATTTAAAATGGTGCATTACTGTTCTGTCTACGGATGCTATGCGAATTCTAAACAGAACAAGGGTCTAAAATTTCACCGATTTCCCCGCGATTTTAATCCCAATTTTGTGACAACCCTTGCATATTTGCCTAGGAACACGTGTATACCTACACGAGCGGCGGCATCGCTCGACTTCAAAGGCGTCGAACAACTGGTAGTATTTCGTTAAACTGTGATATTGGTTTCAGGTTAACATACAACGATGAACTAATAAATTGGTGCGACGTGGTGCTGCCAGTGGGTGGTGACGGTACCTTTCTACTCGCCGCTTCCAGAGTAAGGGACGCTAAGTAAGTAATTTTTATTCTACTAGCTGATGCCCGCGACTTCTTACCCATGGATTTAGGTTCTTGTAAATCCCGTGAAAACTCTTTGATTTTCCGGAATAAAAAGTAGCCTATGTCACTCTTCTGGTCTTAAACTATAATATAATAATATAAAGCTTTATTTAGGTTCCTTACATTAATTCTTAATTCTATGACACTACTCTAACAACATTTTGCTTATAATCTAGTTAATTTTCTAATCCTATTTCCGTCGTTATAAGTAGTAGGTATTTATAATATTTTTCTTATAATAAAATCATAATAAACATGCTTTTTACTTATTTGTGTAGGTATATATTTTATTTATATGTAAGGACCGCCTGTGGCGGTTTAAGCCTCCTCCATTCCGTCCCATATGCATCTGTCTCTAGCTAGAGTACTCCATGTCGCCACCGATCTAACATTGAAAGTGGCGTTATAGTCTTAAACTATACCCATGCAAAAAATCACGTCGTTTCGTTGCTGCGTTGCTTGACAACCCATCGCCGGCTCACTACAGAGCACAGGTCTTCTCTCAGAGTGAGAAGAGTTTAGGCATAGTCTACCACGCAGGTCATGTGATATAAAGGGGAAAAATCTGAAAACCGTGAATTTGTGGTTACATTACACGAAAATTAAATTGTGGTCATGAATTTAATAATTAGTATTTTCAATTTTCAAAGTAAGATTATATCAAGTGGGGTATCATATGAAAGAGCTTTACCTGTGCATTCTAAAACGGATTTTTATTCATTTTTATGCATCATCGTTTTTGATTTATCGTGCAAAATGTCAAAGAAATACGACTGTAGTACGGAACCCTCGCTGCGCGAGTCTGACTCGCACTTGGCCGGTTTTAAATGTATTGTTTGTCCACAGTAAACCAGTGATAGGATTCAACAGTGCACCACACAAGTCAGTCGGCAGACTTTGTCTACCTACGTGGTGTTCAAATGACGTTAAGGGTGCGCTACACGCATTGAAAGAGGTACGTTGGTCATTTAAGAGCTCGGTCCATGCGACAGCTCGTTGGTTGGTGGAGCATAAAAGAGTGCCTGATCGATAGACCGATTCTTTAGTTTTACCATCTTGAAATTAGATATGATTTCAAGATGGTAAAAC
The DNA here is from genome assembly GCF_902806685.2 of Maniola hyperantus. Lineage (NCBI taxonomy): Eukaryota > Metazoa > Arthropoda > Insecta > Lepidoptera > Nymphalidae > Maniola > Maniola hyperantus. The sequence continues at coordinate 3,085,783 of NC_048562.1, forward strand.
TAAAGAAATAATAATAATATAATGGTACTGATTCTGAGCATAACCTAATTTTAGAGTGATCGCATAATCTTCTTACTAATGTAATATGAAAAGGACAGACGCAGTATGACAGTTTTAAGTTTAATTTTTAGATGGTAAAACCCGTGATTTTTCAGATTCAGATTTATTTATTTGCTTTCATGTACATGTCATGTTTTTAGCGCACAGTCGCGAGCCTACCGTTTAAATTTGTAGCGTGCACTAAAATTTAGAGTCTTTAAATGTAAAGTTCATGTTCTGTCCCTTTTTAGCATTGTTTAAAAGAAAAGGATGCAGATACTCTAAATTTAGTTTAGAGAATGACAAAGGAATCGGTGCCAATATTTATCAAATTCAAAAGTAGGAAAATACCCAATTCAATCGAGAGTTCTCTCACTGTAGTTCACTCTGATATTAAGTAATTAAATCCTCTCGTCACTCCCCATTGTAACACAGTCTTCTATAACAAATCTTTCACCGTAGGTACTAGCTACCCAACTTTGGAACTCACTTCCTGAAAATGTCAGAGAGAACTGCCACTCAGTACACTCATTCAAATACAGAGTGAAGCAGTATTTACCTATCATTACAATAGAGTATTTTATATATTATATGTATTTATATTTTTCATATATTATGTATATAATTATTTATTATAAGTATTATTATTGTATATATATAAAAGGAAAAGGTGACTGACTGACTGACTGACTGACTGAATGACTGACTGACTGACTGACTGATCTATCAACGCACAGCTCAAACTACTGGACGGATCGGGCTGAAATTTGGCATGCAGATAGCTGTTATGACGTAGGCATCCGCTAAGAAAGGATTTTTGAAAATTCAACTCCTAAGGGGGTGAAATAGGGTTTTGAAATTTTGTAGTCCACGCGGACGAAGTCGCGAGCATAAGCTAGTTGTATATAAGTTGATTTGGGTATTTATTATAAGATATTTATGTAGTTTATTAGATTCTAGTACCGTAGACCTATTCCACTTCTTGATACTTCTTGGGAAGCTGGAAGAAATCTCTGTTTAGAGATAAGCATTTCCAATGTAACTTAATTTATTATTACTTTGTAACTACAATTTTGGTACATGAAAAATAAAAAAATAAAATAGAAAAAATAAGTATGGAAGTTTGGATATAGATTTTCCTTCTTCTTCTCAATCGTTCACTCTTGACAGAGTGGTCGTGGCTATGAATTCTTCACTAGATTTTCCTACAGCACAGCTATTATTTCAGGGCAGGTTCAGATGGATGCGGCGTTCGCGGATAAGGACCACCATCACATGCGAGCCTAAACTACTGGACACCATCACGCCTGTAGACTTACATACTTTACATTACTGCAGGTAGGTTCTCCACTTCATCATCATCATCATCATCATCTATATATTATATAAAGGAAAAGGTGACTGACTGACTGACTGACTGATCTATCAACGCACAGCTCAAACTACTGGACGGATCACGCTGAAATTCGGCATGCAGATAGCTATTATAACGTATGCGTCCGCTAAGAAAGGATTTTTCAAAATTTAACCCCTAAAGGGGTAAAATAGGGGTTTGAAGTTTGTATGAAAGTCTGTCAGTTTTGAAGTGTCTATAAAGAAGTTTTGTAGTTAATATTTTTGCAATTAGCAGTATGACATATTTTATTAGGCTCATGTTAAAATCTCATAGTTAAAGATCAAACCTAAGGGTGTAAAATAGGGGTTTAAAATTTGTGTAGTCCACGCGGACGAAGTCGCGGGCATAAGCTAGTCTACAATAAAATCAACAAAATTCTCAATTTCTACACGGGTAAACAGTTTGATATTAAAAAAACATTGTCCAAGTGGTTACAAGAAAAAACGTACGACGAAACAGAATTACTTGTAGGAATATAAATAGGTATCCTAGACCTAGAATCATAAGTAGGTTGGTAGGTCTTATAGCACACTTAAGGAGAAAAATCCGAAAACCGTGAATTTGTGGTTACATCACACAAAAAAATTAAATTGTGGTCATGAACTAATAATTAGTACTTTCAACATTCGAAGTGAGATAACTATATCAAGTGGGGTATCATATGAAAGGGCTTCACCTGTGGATTCTAAAACCGATTTTTATTTATTTTTGTGCATCGTAGTTTTTGAATTATCGCGCAAAACGTCGAAAAAAAAAATTAAAAAAAATACGTCTGTAGTACGGAACCCTTGTTGCGCGAGCCTGGCTCGCACTTGGCCGGTTTTTTAATAGATATAATTTTGCACGCAGATATCCGCCAGTACAAAGCCCACTGGACAGTCCAGACTCGCCGACAAAGAAGCAAACAAACTTCAACACGGACGACAACAGTGCCACACTGGCAACTAAAGTTCTACCGTTTTTGGCTTTAAATGAGGTAATACCCCACAGATATATATATACAGACTAGCTGACCCGCCCCGGCTTCGCTCGGGTGGAATTTAGAAAATCGAGGTGAGGGTTGAATTTCCAAAAATCCTAAAATACATAAATGGAACCCTCGTAGCTTTAGTTTTAAGTTTGCGTAATAATTATCACCACTATATCTTAGAAATCCAACATCTGACTTTCAAAAAGAGTTATTAATTACCTATTTTGAATAAATCATTTGACTTTGACATATTTCTTCATTTGTTACCGAAACTCCAAATACATACCACTTTTCATGCAAATAACTTGAAAAATTGACGGACTTTCATACAAACTTTCATCCCCTATTTAACCCTATTTAATATTTTGGTAGTAGAAGTTCCAAAAATCGTGCAATACGTATTTTTTCATTTTTAACTTTAGGCTTAAATACCAATTTTCATCTATGTAACTTCAAAAATGACGGACTTTCGTACAAACTTCTATCCCCCATTTAACCCACTTAGGGGTCATCATGATCAACCCATCGCCGGCCCAATGCAGAGGACGGTTCTCCTCTCAGAGTGAGACGGGTTTTGGCCATTGTCTACCACGCTGGCCAAGTGCGGATTGGCATCATACACCTTTGAGAACATTATGGAGAACTCTCAGGCATGCAGGTTTCCTCGCAATGTTTTCCTTCACCGTTAAAGCAAGTGATATTTAATTACTTAAAACGCACATAACTCTGAAAAGTTAGAAGTGCGTGCCCGGGATCGAACCCCCGACCTCCGATTAGAAAGCGGACATGCTAACCACTAGGCTATCACAGCTCGCTGTAGGATATAATTTGCATATATTGTGGACGAAGTTTTGTGTTGTATAAGAATGCGCTAAAAGATTTGATTTTTCCAGGTATTTATAGGTGAAAGTGTGACGTCACGGGTGTCGCTGTTACGGCTACAGATCGACAACGGGAAATGGACACACACAAAAAGTTCCGGCTTGTGTGTGACCACCGGCACCGGCAGCACTTCCTGGCATTATAGGTAACATAACAATAGATAAACAAAATATCAATACTTATAATAAAACTGTAACAGGTCAAATTCTGTACATTGAAGATATTTTGAAAATTTTTTTTCGAGGGCACTCTATAATCGATACTGAACACAAAACTGTAATTTTTTTCATTTTTGTCTGTCTATCTGTCTGTCTGTCTGTCTGTCTGTCTGTCTGTCTGTCTGTCTGTCTGTCTGTCTGTATCACGGCCGCGCATCACGCTGAAACTACTGAATGGATTCCAATGAAACTTGGTACGATTTGAGGTCATACTATGAGGAAGAATATAGGATACTTTTTATCCCGAAATTCAGCATGGTTCCCGTAGGAGAGGGGATGAAAGTTAAAATGTATACTGAGTTGTAATTCATTAACGCGTAGTCCGATTTCATTCATTCTTTTTTTGTTAGAAAGGGGATATTTTAAAAATTGTTTCGTAAATATTTCAAGGTAATCGGTTTTTAACCGACTGTCAAAAATGAGGTGGTTCTTTTTTCTACATCGATTTTTTCGAGGTTTCTGGACCGATTTGCAAATATTTTTTTTAAATCAACAAAAAATGTTTTTGTGGTGGTCACATAAAAAAATCTGGATTCAACTCCTTAATCCTGATGCTGCAGGGTTACTGCCCGCCTGAGTTATCAAGATTCAGGAAGTGTTCATAGTGAATTCATATTGTAGGTACCAAGCAACGACTTTATTCTCAGACTTCAAGTCTCAACTCCTCAACCCTGATGATGTAGGGTACAGCACTCCTAAACTATAATGTTTCAGGAACTGCGGATGATGCAAAATTATTTTAGGTACCAAGCATAGGCTACATCATTGAACTTCGGATCCTAACTCCTCAATCCTGATGCTGCAAAGTACTGAAGTCCTAAATCGTGGGGATTTTAGAATTTCTGATAGTGAATTGATATTTAAAAAAAAAAAAAAAATTTGAATCGACTGTTAGGCGGAACGAAGTTCGCAGGGTCAGCTAGTCGTAAATAATTTTCGCGCAGCGCGCTGGGCGATGTAAATCATAGACTCATTTTAGACTTGCCTTTACACAAGTTTAAAAAATGTGTTAAAAGTATGCTCCTAAAAAAAGCATATTATACAGTCGCAGACTATGTAAACGATAAAAAAAGCTTGGATTTGACTCGCTCCAGCAATGCACGGGGCTGCAATGGCTTGTATAGTACGGTATAATAACATTGTAAATTGAAAAATTAAAAAGAGCAACCGCCGAGTTTCTTGCTGGTTCTTCTCGGTAGGAACGGCATTCCGAACCAGTGGTAAATTAAAACTACCTGACTATTCATAAGCACTTTAAAAAAGTTTACATGAATAAAAAAACATTCTATTCTATTCTATTCTATTCTATTCTATGGACAATAGCCACAGACAAGAGCATACGCGCGGATTTCCCGCCATATATAGCTAGAATCCAGAGCCCTGAAGCCCTGAGCAGGTCGAACTGTACTTTAATGCAAAAAAAATAAATTTTAAAGCATTATTTTTATTTTACATTCTTTTGCTAACGAAACAGCGCTTTAATGTAACTTTTAGGGTTGCGTACCTCAAAAGGAAAAACGGAACCCTTATAGGATCACTTTGTTGTCTGTCTGTCTGTCAAGAAACCTACAGGGTACTTCCCATTGATCTAGAATCATGAAATTTGGCAGGTAGGTAGGTCTTATAGCAGACATTAGGGGAAAAATCTAAAAACCGTGAATTCGTGGTTACAGCACACAAAAAAAATTAACTTGTGGTCATGAACTAATAATTAGTATTTTCAATTTTCGAAGTAAGATAACTGTATCAATTGGGGTATCATATGAAAGGGCTTCACTCGTGCATTCTAAAACAGATTTTTATTTATTTTTGTGCATCATAGTTTTTGAATTATCGTGCAAAATGTCGAAAAAATACGACTGTAGTACGGAACCCTCGTTGCGCCTGACTCGCACTTGGCCGGTTTTTTTTGTGTCATCTATGTGTCATCACTATCAGATAGATTGTTGTTTACCTATTAACACTTTATGCACAAGAGTTTTCAGAAAAGCAGTTTCACTGCCATACTCAGAGTCACTTAATCGTTACTTAAGTTTAGTTAAAACGAGACAGAGCTATATCTCTCATATAAATCTGTCTCGTTTTAAGTCAATCTTAAGTAACGATTAGCGACTCTGAGTACGGCAGTTAGTTCGCTTACAGCCACCATAAATAAGAACTTTACGAGCATGAGAAGGAAAAAAGTAATTTATAATTTTGTTTCAGTATTAACTGCCTCCGAACGCACTCGGTTCTGGAGCTGATGAAGATACTGGGCGAGGACTATAACATGAAGATGGAGACCACGCTGGAAAAGGCGCGGGAAGTCGCAGAGAAATATAATCAGAAGCTGATGTTTCCTGCAGGTGAATATATTTATAAATTACGTGTTATATCAGTAACTTTTTATGTGCTTTTTATCAAACGTCAAAACGCGCGCTTAGTATGCGAGATTCTATGAAATACCGGTGTGTGACGTCACACTCATTTGACGTGCTCTTTTTAGTTTAATTGATAAATTTAAAATGGTTATTACACTTAAAACCAACAAAGGACGTGGATTTTACGTATTTTGGAAGACCCTCTATTTCAATAATCACTGAGAAATAGTTTATTTTTTAATGTTCTTAGTCAAATACCCAATTCTGACCATCGAAAACTATTTTGAACAAATCATTTGACTTTGACTTTTTTGACTTCACGAGATTTTGGCCGCGACTTCGTCCGCATGGACTACACAAATTTCAAACTCCTATTTTACCCATTTGGTGTTGAATTTTTTTCGTATCATCTTGTGATATCACACTTCAAACTAATATTATAAAGGCGAAAGTTTGTATGTGTGTGTGTGTGTGTGTGTGTGTGTGTGTGTGTGTGTGTGTGTGTGTGTGTGTGTGTGTGTGTGTGTGTGTGTGTGTGTGTGCGTGCGTGCATGCGTGCGTGCGGACTGTACTGTTCAGCTGCTCACTGGGCGAGTTAGGGCCACAACGTTTTTGTTAAGTTTTAAATAAAGTAGGTTATTTAAGTTTAAGGCAGTTAGTTGTACATAGTAAAAAGTATGTAATAATAAGTAGATAAAAATAATTTAAGTTAACTTAGCTATCGCATTAGGTTAACCTGTAATGATAGTTTTAAGTTGTCAAATAAATAAATTAAAAAAAAAAAGTTCAAACTCCTATTTCACCCATTTGGTGTTGAATTTTTTTCGTATCATCTTGTGATATAGTTAACAAAATGTTTTTTTTTAAATTCAGATACAAGTTAGCCCTTGACTGCAATCTCACCTGATGGTAAGTGACGATGCAGTCTAAGGTTGGAGCGGGGTAACCTGGAAGGAGTATGGTAGTTTTTATTAAACCCATACACCTATGGTTTCTACACGGCATCGTACCGGAACGCTAAATCGCTTGGCGGCACGGCTTTGCCGGTAGGGTGGTAACTAGCCACGGCCGAGGCCTCCCACCAGACCAGACCAGAAATCTAAATATATAAAAGGAAAAGGTGGCTGACTGACTGACTGACTGACTGATCTATCAACGCACAGCTTAAACTACTGGACGGATCGGGCTGAAATTTGGCATGCAGTAAGCTATTATGACCTAAACATCCGCTAAGAAAGGATTTTCGAAAATTCAACTCCTAAAGGGGTGAACTAGGGGTTTGAAATTTGTGTAGTCCACGCGGACGAAGTCGCGAGCATAAGCTAGTCTTCTATATATATAAAAGGAGAAGGTGACTGACTGACTGACTGATCTATCAACGCACAGCTCAAACTACTGGACGGATCGGGCTGAAATTTGGCATGCAGATAGCTATTATGACGTAGACATCCGCTAAGAAAGGATTTTTGAAAATTCAAATCCTAAGGGGGTTAAATAGGGGTTTGAAATTTTGTAGTCCACGCGGATGAAGTCGCGAGCATTAGCTAGTTTAGAAATAAAAACGTTTCAAATAATGAAATAAAAACATTGTTCCAGATTCGGAGTATTTGGCGTACTCTGTCCGAGAATACATAACGTTCGAGGAGTGGCCCACGCCGCGCGGTCTGAGAGTTCGCGACAGAGCCGGCGCGGTCAGGGTGCGGTCACACTGCACTGATGCTGGTAAGTTTATATCCAACTAGCAGTTGCCCGCGACTTCGTCCGCGTAAAAAGAGATTGCCCGTTTTCTTAGGAGCTTTGGGCCCCCCCCCCCCTAATATAATTGTTATGTCACCATGGTTTTAATTTTATTTTGTAGACAAATAATTAACTCTTTATATTCTGCAAACGATTTCTATTTATTCACCCTGGTTATAAAGAAATCTTATTTTTTATATTGCTGATATTGAAGTTATATTATTTAATTAATACTTCTTCAAAATAAATGCATGTTTACGATTTTAACTGTAATTGTGGAAATTTTCAATAATAGAGTGAAAAAAAGTCGTTATAAAACATAATCGTTAAAAAAATAACACATTTAAAAAAAATTAATTTAAGTTTTGACACGACGCCACAAAAGAGGGCCCGTTCACGGGCGATCTCCTTTCTGGTTTCTCATGAGATCTGAAATTTTCCCGCTGCAAAAGGCCTCACTTACCTACTCACTCAGTCTCACCTTAAGGCACGGAACCCAGAATACCTAAATGACAATTTTCATATATCAAACTTCAAAATCATAGCATTTTCATATAACTTTTCAACCCCCCTTTCACCCCTTAGGGGGGGGGGAATTTAGTTAGATCCTTTCTTATCTGATACCTACCCCCTAGAAAGAACCCAAGTAAAAATAACAATAGTTAACTTTTCTATAAAAACATTCCCCCCTATTTTACCACCCTTAAGGGGGGAATTTCCCAAATTGACTTACACAGACTTTTATTATTTAAAGCAAATAACCTAAATGTCGATTTTCATGTCTCTAACTTCAAAAACAAAGGACCTTCATACAATTTTCGACCCCCCCTTTTACGCCCTTAGGGGGGGGGGGAATTTTTCAAAACCGGTTCTTAGCTGACACCTATGTCCTAGAAAGAACCTATCTTCCAAATTTCAAGTTTGTAGGCCTCATAGTTCCTGAGATTTCGTGATTAGTCAGTCAGTCAGTGAGTGAGTGGTATTTCGCTTTTATATATTTAGACTAGTAGGGTGCGTGGGTGCGCGAACCACTAAAGTGGTCCGCGAGCATGCAGCATTGGTTTTTAGGGTTCCGTACCTCAAAAGGAAAAACAGAACTCTTATAGGATCACTTTGTTGTCTGTCTGTCGTCATATATATTGTATGGAAAAATAAATTCCGCCATCTTGAATTTTGTTACTGTTCTTCGAGTAGACCTTCGGATCCTGATCATCTTTTGCTAAGAAACTACTCTTCCATCTTATATACTCTCAGAGATAGACTCCGACAAAGTTTGTATGGCGGCTACCTTTTTTTCGCCATTTTGAATTTTTTTTCAGCTCACTGGCAATCGGATCACGTTTCGAGTGACATTTGCTAAAGCACCCCCCATTTATCTTCAATACCTTAAGCGTGCTCTTAATAATAATAAATACACTTTATTTGCACAACCACAAGAAGGATTACATTAAAAAATAAAAAAACACAGACAGAAGGAAGATTCAAAAGGCGGGGCCTTATCGCTTATCAGCGATCTCTACCAGGCAACCTTAAGGATTGGAAAGTATAAAGAAAATTAGACTGCAGGTGGTGTGTAATATACTAATAAACATACATTCAAATAACTGATACATACTAATACATAAACCAATAATACATGTAGTAAATAATATGTATAATACCAATATACTAATAAAATAGACTAATATATACTCTACTAGCTTCTGCTCGCGGCTTCGCCCGCGTGGCCTACAGGAAACAAATGGCATTTTTTTTTCAGAAACAAACATTATAACATCAGGACACGCACCCTGAACAGCACCGAATAACATATAACCTTTCAACCCCCATTTCATCCCTATAGGGGGGGATTTTCTCATAGTCGTTTCTTAGCTGACACCTAACCTCAAGAAAAACCCTACTTTAAAAATTTCAAGTTAATGATATCAATAATTAAAACATTCCCATACAAACTTTCATCCCCTATTTTACCACCCTTATGGGCGAATTTTCCAAAAATCCTGAAACACGTATTTCTTCATTTGTAACCGAAAACCCAAATACCAATTTTCATGCAAATAACTGGAAAAATGACGGACTTTCATACAAACTTCCATCCCCCATTTAACGCACTTAGGGGTGGAATTTCGAAAAATCCTTTCTTAGTGGATACCTGCTCTTTACAAAGAATAGACCCTCCAAATTTCATGTCTTTAGGACCAGCGGTTTAGGCTGTGCGTTGATATATATGTCAGTCAGTCAGTCAGGACTTTGAATTTTATATTTATAGATAATCGTACTTAAGGAGAAACTAAAATATGATAGTCGTCTTCAATTTGTAAGATAATGATTCTTCACTGCAGTTTTAAAGGAGTCTAGTGACTTTGATTTCCGTATGGTCAATGGTAGTGCATTCCAAAGTTCAAAAGCTCACACAGTGAACGAGTTGCCATAGAACTTTGTTTTGTGACTCGGCGTTTCTAATATTCAATCCGAATTCCGAAATCCTCAATCATCAGCTCTCTCCATATTTTTCCTCTGTAGTATAGTTCTGGCTTTAAACTTGTCTGTTTCTTTACCAGGTCTGGTAGTGGATGGAAGCGTATCGTTTCCCTTCAACGACGGTACCGAAGCCCTATTGGAGATTCACCCTGAAGACTCGCTCATGACCGTTCAGATGGACGACGCCTTACCCTACTGACATACATCAATACAATCAATGTTAAACTACGTCCACATTTGCGTCGTGTGTTAAGAGCCCTTTCCACGGTAGCTCTTAGGGTGTCTGTCCACTGAAGCGGAGTACGGTCGATGTACCTACAATATTTCCTGCCGGGTACTGTACAATTAGTGGTGTTGTATTGAATAAGTCCCGCAAATTGCTAATGCGCGTGGCCGCCATTTTAGTGACGTCAGCACTAGACTGAAGTTTCGAGTTGATGGTATATTTTTATTTCGGCTGACGTCAAAATGACGTGATTTCGATGTTAATAAGACATGATTCCAGCGCAATAGCAATTTGCGGGACTTATATGAATGTATTTAGTATAGATTAAGACTGACTTTAATAAGGTAATCTTTTTTTGTAATTTTGGTATGTGATATCCGTGTCTTATTTTTTGAGACGATAATTTTTATTTATAAGCAATCTAATAATTTATGTATTGTAATCTTTTTAATAGTAAGCATCAAAATATTGTTTAAAATTATTTAAAATATTTATTTTATGATTATGTTCTTATTAGACGATGCCCGCGATTTCGACTGTGTGGATTTAGGTTTTTAAAAACCCGTAGGAATTAAGATTTTTCGGAATAAAAAGTAGCCCCAGGTTTTTAATTATATCCATTCAAAAAAACCGGCCAAGTGCGAGTCAGGCGCGCGCAATGAGGGTAGCGTATTTATTCGACATTTTGCACGATAATTCAAAAACTATGATGCATAAAAATAAATAAAAATCTGTTTTAGAATGTACAGGTGAAGACCTTTCATATGATACCCCACTTGATATAGTCACTCACTTCGAAAGTTGAAAATACTAATTATTAGTTCATGACAAAAAATTAATTTTTTTGTGTGATCTAACCCTAAATTCACGGTTTTCAGATTTTTCCCCAAATGTCAGCTATAAGATCTACCTACCTGCCAAATTCATGATTCTAGGTCAACGGGAAGTACCCTGTAGGCTTCTTGACAGACAGACAGATAGGCAGACAACAAAGTGATCCTATAAGGGTTCCGGTTTTCCTTATGAGGTACGGAACCCTAAAAATCACGTCAATCTGTTGCTCTGTTACGGCGTGATTGAAGGACAAACCACTTTCGCATTTATAATGTTGGTAGAGATTTCCTTAGGTAAAATCACAATGGCACGCGCAGATGGAGTACGCGGCAGAAGTAATGTACATCGGCCTTTAGAATGAAAATTCGGCTTTGTAGAGGGTTGTCTCTGTCAATCTGCTATCTCTTTCTAAAGGTCGATGTACATTACTTTCGGCCGTGTACTGTACGTACGTACTCTTACCACGCCATGCAAACCTATAAAAAACTATAAATATGTTTTATATGGTTTTATATCATTGCATGTGAAGAGGTTTTATGTATTTTTTGCATGTGTTTAAGTGCAATAAAAGACAAATGTATTGCAATAAATATCTAGTTTTATTTACTTTTTGCCCTAAAAAATTGGTAGCCATTTTTTTTAAATTTTCTAAATCATATAGCGGAAATCGAAATAGGTACCTACACATTCTGTGATCAACTATACCTATGATTCACGAGATATAGCCCGCTGACGGACAGACGGACGGACGGGCGGACGGACAGCGGAGGCTTAGTACTAGGTGAGTTTGTTGTGGGTGGGCTTTTCTCAGACCAGGGCGCGTTTGGAACCCTCGTAGCTTTAGTTTTAAGTTTGCGTAATAATTATCACCACTATATTTTACAAATCCAACATCTGACCATCAAAAAGAGTAATTTATTACCTATTTTGAATAAATCATTTGACTTGACTTTGACTTAAGAGCCCGTTGGCACCCTACGGTTACGGAACCTTAAAAATTGTAGTCTGCAAAATATAGGGTAAATTACCCAGTTATAAGACTAGTCGTTCCTAAAATGGGTTTAGCAGTTAAATAAAACAAAATGTATTTTAAGTCAGTATATTTGTTAAAAAATTCGTACACAGTAAAACCTTCGAAGGTTTAACGTTCCGATATGGTTCCAGAACCCCATTGAGAACAAAAAAAAACTAGTAAGAACACAGTTAACTAAAATCAATGGAGTAAGTATGAAACGCATATCAAAATTCGTTGTTACAAAAAAATTATAGGTAGGAAGCAAAAATCACAGACGTCAAAAAAAGATAGACGAAACTCGCAAACAATCTAGTGAAGCCAGTGCACCTACTCATTCTGTCATTTGTAACACTCGTAGCAATTTTTCCCGTCAGTCACCTTGCGTCTCATTTTCTCTACGTCTGTGTCAAAAATAAGCGATACATTATAGCTAAATATCAAAAAATAGCACCTATATTGGACGGATTAATTTTTCTATGTATATACTAAGATATTAGGAATTTAAAATCAATATGGCATCCTAAGAAGTTAATTATTGTCACAGATTACCTATATCATTTATTCCATGCAGATTATTTTATAAATGACTACTTTTTATTTAAAGGTATGTGGGTACTATCATATTTAATATATATATATTTGTTTCAATATCATATGTAAATCATAGATTTTTGTAATAATGAATATTAAGTATTTCAAGAGCGATTATTAAAACATAGATAGATTCCCACCACCGAAAAAATAGTCTATGGACCAGCGTTAACTATTAATACAAAGTTTTAATATTTTTTGAAACTTTATCATAAAATTATGTGTTTTAATGTTATGTTATTACAGTTATCGCAGGTCTTTATTTAAAATTAAACTAAAATCAAAATCACATTGTGAAAAGTATTGAGTCAAATACTGTAGTAGATAATCGACTACAATTTTCATACTACAAAAAAAAACTACGTTAATATAATATTACGTAATGCAAGGCAACCTTCCAATAAAAATAAAATAGTAAAAATAAAACTTAAAATATTCATGGACGGATATTAATGCACGAAACTATCACAAAATTGAGATAAATATAGCTTTTTTTTACTTAAAATTAATTTATTCAGTACCTACCTAGACTAAACAATGACTGAATCGTTGCAGTTTCCGAACGCAACATTCTATATTTAAAGTATGATAATACAAATAAAAATATTACATGATTAGCGGTTTTCTACCCTCTTTTAAATGAATTTCATAAATCCTTTTATATTGTTACTTTTTTATTTTAGTCTTAGTGTAAAATCACATATACATACATACAAAGATGATGGCAAAGCACACACACACAATTAAACATACAAAACAACACATTCAAAAATATAATTTCGTTGTACCTGAAAACCAATTTGAATTCGAGTCGCACTGACAGCTGACCTTAAAATCTGAATGACACAAGTAGGGCTGCTTACCCTATCTTCCCTCCCACTTTTTCTCATACTTAATATTTTGTGTCCCTTTCGCACATAAGGTAAAAGTACCTATTGACGGACATTTAGCTCGTTTGTGAGTAACCAGTGTTAGTATAGGGAAGTGTACTATACAGGGAGCTGCCAGTTCTTGAGTAAGATTTAGGGTTCCGTCTTCGTGCGAGTATGCACGCAATGGCCGCAATGACGCATATCATCAGAATAACGCCCGCTATACATATGCCGATCGCGAAGTAGCGCTGCGATATGCAAATCGTGTCTTCTTTCTGTAATTGAAGAGAAAAAAATATATGATACACTAAATAAATAAAAAAATATAATTTATACCTATATAAGTTTAAGTATATGTAATATGTATATATATATTTGTATATTTTACATGTTTCTTTTTTGTGTCTTTTCTTTTTGGTGTACAATAAAGAATATTAAACTATATGTACGGAAGTTTAGTTTTAGCAGAGATAAGTAATTATAACTAATCTCTGGTTTTAGTAGCCAGAAACTAAAAAGTTAGGCTAGTAACTTTAACATAGTCGTCCCTAGATCCAAATTTAGCAACGCACATTATAATATCATCGACAACAATAACTTATGTTACCTACTAAACATAATGCCGTTAAAATAAATAAAATAAAATGGCGTACCTTTTCCGATGTAACATCGTCAGCTTCAGGCGAGTCCGCCTCGTTGACCCACAGGCCAGAGAACACCTCCACAGTGGCCGGCGCGCCGTCGTCCGACTCGCGACGGACGCGGTTCTTCTTGTGGGTACAGGGCTCCTGGAATTACAATGTCCTAAATGTATCAAAACTACATGATTTAAAAATTACCTCGCAATGGTGCAACGGATTGATGAGATCTTTGCATGGGTATAGATAAAAACCTGGAGAGTGACATAGGCTACTTTTCAACCGACTTCAAAAAAAGGAGGAGGTTCTCAATTCGACTATGTTTTTTTTATTATCCCGAAAAATCAAAGAGTTCCCACGGGATTTTTAAAAAACCTAATTCCACGCGGATGAAGTCGTGGGCATCAGCTAGTAAGTAATAAATACAATTATCTGAATTACAAAAAATCTGGATCCTATTCTTAGGGTTCCGAACCCGAAGCGGGACCCTATTGCTAAGCATCCGCTGTCTGTTCGTCCATCCGTCTGTCTCTCAGTGGGCTGTATCTCGTCAGCCGTAATAGGTAGAGTCACAGATTATGTATTTCTATTGCCGTAAATCACGTGAGCAGCCGGTATTAGCTATACATATACAGTAGGCCGGCAGAAAATATTGTAACTATGTCGACCTTTAGAAGGAGGTTTTGGCTTGGTAGAGCGTTACTCAGTCACTCTTACCTTTGTGATGTTTTGTCGGTCTCAACGACAGAGACAACGCTCTACGAAACCGCTAAATCTCTTTCTAAAGGTCGATGTACAATACTTCCTGCGGGCTACTGTAGTTAGGTGAAAATAGTAGTACTCACACAGTCCGTGGGATGGTTTAGGTCACACAGTTTGACCTCGCACGTGTAGTACACACTTGCTGTGTAGGGGAACTTGTGCGCTGGAAACGACACATGCGCTTCTTGCTTCTCGCGAGAGTACTGGAAGAGGCCCATGATTTCTCCATCGAGAGGACATCTGGAAAGAAGATTATTTTTTGCATATTTTACTACTAGATGATTCCCGCGACTTCATCCGCGTGAATTTGTTTTTAATTTTCCGGGATAAAAAATAGCCTATGTCCTTCCCCGGGATGCAAGCTATCTCTGTATTAAATTTCGTCAAAATCGGTTCAACGGTTGAGCCGTGAAAAGCTAGCAGACAGACAGACACACTTTCGCATTTATAATATTAGTACATGGTCGGAGGCTAGAGCATTTACCCTACTTTTTGTTTAGAAATAATTTTCCTACTTGGAAAAATCGTCCAACCGGTAAGAGGGCATTTTATAGCATTTGATCCTCAACTCCATAGAAAAATTGTAAGGACGTCCGCCTCCTAATCGGAGGTTGGAGGTTCGATCCCGGGCACGCACCTCTGACTTTTTGGAGTTATGTGCGTTTTAAATATGTACCTAATTAAATATCACTTGTTGTACTCTCCATTTAAGTCAAATGTAAGAATTTTGGTAATAAATGGCGGTTAGACTGTCTCCGATCTTCACGTTTGACGCCACCTATGACCTACCCATCGTCAGCGATAAGACTCTGTTCCGCCCAGCCGAGGCCATCCCTCACGGAGCACTCCGACACCAGGAGTCCGTACTGCCTCTGCTTCTCCAACGACACCACCAGGGTTAGGCTGTCTCCGATCTTCACGTTTGACGCCACCTATGACCTACCCATCGTCAGCGATAAGACTCTGTTCCGCCCAGCCGAGGCCATCCCTCACGGAGCACTCCGACACCAGGAGTCCGTACTGCCTCTGCTTTTCCAACGACACCACCAGGGTTAGGCTGTCTCCGATCTTCACGTTTGACGCCACCTATGACCTGACCATCGTCAGCGATAAGACTCTGTTCCGCCCAGCCGAGGCCATCCCTCACGGAGCACTCCGACACCAGGAGTCCGTACTGCCTCTGCTTCTCCAACGACACCACCAGGGTTAGGCTGTCTCCGATCTTCACGTTTGACGCCACCTATGACCTGACCATCGTCAGCGATAAGACTCTGTTCCGCCCAGCCGAGGCCATCCATCACGGAGCACTCCGACACCAGGAGTCCATACTGTCTCTGCTTCTCCAACGACACCACCAGGGTTAGGCTGTCTCCGATCTTCACGTTTGACGCCACCTATGACCTACCCATCGTCAGCGATAAGACTCTGTTCCGCCCAGCCGAGGCCATCCCTCACGGAGCACTCCGACACCAGGAGTCCGTACTGCCTCTGCTTCTCCAACGACACCACCAGGGTTAGACTGTCTCCGATCTTCACGTTTGATGCCACCTGCAATTTAAACCAAAGTTTTTTTAAAGTTAGCCAAAGTATTCCCTCTTTCTGCGTCTTATTCCCATTCCTGAGAGTCGTAACCCTCTTCCGTTAATCTTATACTAGTAGGAGTTTCCTTGGCTAAGTAAAACCGTCAGTACAAAATTCTTCCAACCTGGATTCCACCTCCTAAAACATACTCAAAAGGAAAAAAGGAACCCTTATAGGATCACTTCGTGGTCTGTCTGTCTGTCCGTCTGTTGTGTCTGTCAAGAAAACCTATACCCGTTGACCTAGAATCATGAAATTTGGCAGGTGGGTAGGTCTTATAGCACAAAATATGAAGGATTAAATGCAGAAACCGTGAGTTTGTGGTTACATCACAGAAAAAAATTAAAATGTGTTCATGAACAAATAATTAGTATTTTCAATTTTAAAAGTAAGATAACTACATATAATATACCAAATCGGGTATCATATGAAAGGGCTTCTGTAAATTTTAAAACAGATTTTTATTTATGTTTGATTTATCGTGCAAAATGTTGAAAAAAAATACTCGATTACGGAACCATCGGTGCGCGCAGCGGTGCGATTGTGGAAATTTTGACCAGACCTGTTGGCAAGTGATGATGCAGCCTAAGATCGCGCTTGCCTATTCACTTATACGGTATACTGAAAAGGTACCTGCTTATCTTCGGGGTCTCCCTTGAATATCTTCATCGTGACAGACGGCAGCAGCCCTGACTCCTCGTCGTATTCATCGCTGTGAACAAGCACATTACCTATTACTTCTACACTACTAAAGTCCACAACAGGTTGACATGGTAATCGCGGTATGAGGCGATGAGACGGGGCGCACACCCGCACGTCACCTCCCAAGGTGCTAGAATGGCAACCTCGCATTGGAAAGCAGAGGGCTTTGGAAAACCCCCGACAGTAAGGCCCTTCATACATTGCGGTACTCGCAAGAGACAATACCGCAGTCGCATGCCAGTAGAATACATGTTCGCTACTCGAGTTTCGTACATATGCTACTAAAAACAAAGAATTCTGTCAAACTGCTGATCCGTCGCCATATTGCCGATATTCGTAGGAGACGCAACGCGTGGGCGACGACAAGGTGGGTATCGCGAGACTAGTAGCAGATGCGACGATACCGGTAGCGAAGTGTGCGAATCACCATACAAATGTATGTGAGATACTCAGCGACTCATCTTTGAGACTCGCGTAGGATACTAGTCGTCTGTAACTATCGTAATGTAAGAAGACAACGTCAAAGGAGTCGCAGGGAGTCGCTGGATGGCGCGGGCGGTGCAAGACCGTCGCATCCCGCGTCAGGCGTGCGAAAGTCCCTACGAGAGATTTACGTCCAGCTGTGGACGTCTATCGATTGATGATGATGATGATGATGAATAACAATCTTTGTCACTCTCAATAAAAAAATTAAAGCCCGTCATGCTTTGGGTCGTTGACACGGCTTTAATTGTTTGCATAAGTAGGTTGCGACCAGATTATAGTCATAATACCTATAACTAGCTAACTTTACCTATAAGGATATTTTAATTAATCTTCTACATTTATGATGATAGCTTTGCAGATAAAATGCTCGTATATGGACTGGATTTAGATTTAGTTACTTAATTACTTTCTTTATGTCTTTTTATAACCAAGAGCAATCAGTTTCTATCGTAAAAAGTAACGGTAGTTTTGAAATAAATTTGAAATAGATTCGGCATTTTTGACTGGTTCTGCCTGGACGAATTTTGGATGGAGTCAAAGGTAAATCACCTAGGACTTAACTGTAGTTAAAAATGTTCGCGACACCAGATCAGCTTGTCGTGGGTGCGACATGATCTCCATGTTTCTTAACTAAATACTAACTTTAAGGTTAAAATATATTTAAACGAAATCTAAAAAAGGAAAAGGAAGACTGATT
The DNA here is from genome assembly GCF_902806685.2 of Maniola hyperantus. NCBI lineage: Eukaryota > Metazoa > Arthropoda > Insecta > Lepidoptera > Nymphalidae > Maniola > Maniola hyperantus. The sequence continues at coordinate 3,104,270 of NC_048562.1, forward strand.
GACTGACTGTACAGTTAGTATAAGATTTCATAGTTTTAAAAATACCAAAGTCGAAATCGACTGTTTCCATACATCTACAGGCAGCGACACAGCGGAAATATTGCGAACTAAAGATGATCGAGTGTTTGCGAGTATAGCTTTCAACTTTACGATACCAATTACCACATAACTACGTCACCATCGAGAATGGTTTGCGTTTACCTACACCAATACCAATATCGAGTAATTTGGCAGTACGAGTCCTAAGTTTGACGTCCTAAAACTAGTAAATGACGTCATTTTCGCTTATGGATACGAGTCGATAGTCGAATTGTAACTCACCAAAAAATACTCGGTGAGAGAAGCGTGAAAGCTTATTGATAATTAAACAAAATGATGAAATTTAATAAGTGAAGTGCCTTAATTTGCCCACGGAGGCAAGGAGAATGTTTGGGAAGGTAGTCAAAGCTAACCGTCGTGATTGTGTAACTTAAATTTGGTTCAGCGGCGTAATTTGTGATGTGCGCAGTGTATCGGTCAAAGAAACAGGTTCTCACATAGCCCAAACCCTCCAGCAAGTTGAAGTGACAGTGAACAATCCATGCATGTCGTACTGGGTTGAGCATCCGTCAAAGAAACAGGTTCTCACATAGCCCAAACCCCCCCGTAAGTTGAAGTGGCAGTGAACAATCCTTGCCTGTCGTACTGGGTTGAGCATCCGTCAAAGAAACAGGTTCTCACATAGTCGAAACCCCCCAGCAAGTTGAAGTGGCAGTGAACAATCCATGCCTGTCGTACTGGGTTGAGCATCCGTCAAAGAAACAGGTTCTCACATAGTCGAAACCCCCCAACAAGTTGAAGTGGCAGTGAACAATCCATGCCTGTCGTACTGGGTTGAGCATCCGTCAAAGAAACAGGTTCTCAAATAGTCGAAACCCCCCAACAAGTTGAAGTGGCAGTGAACAATCCATGCCTGTCGTACTGGGTTGAGCATCCGTCAAAGAAACAGGTTCTCACATAGTCGAAACCCCCCAGCAAGTTGAAGTGGCAGTGAACAATCCATGCCTGTCGTACTTGGTTGAGCATCCGTCAAAGAAACAGGTTCTCACATAGTCGAAACCACCCAGCAAGTTGAAGTGGCAGTGAACAATCCATGCCTGCGTTCCTACTGAGTTGAGATTTGGTACCACAGCATACCTACAAGTACCTAGTGGGGTACCGACCGATGGACCGTTCATATTATAGAGTAGGTACCTAACGTGAAGTGGCTGAATGAGGATGCCTCAAGACTGGATGTAGAAGACAGACATCCACAGGCTAAAATGATAGATAATGATAATAGTGCATCTCGGATGAATCATTTTGTGCAGCGATGACTGGATGTAGAAGACAGACATCCACAGGCTAAAATTATAGATAATGATAATAGTGCATCTCGGATGAATCATTTTGTGCAGCGATGACTGGATGTAGAAGACAGACATCCACAGGCTAAAATGATAGATAATGATAATAGTGCATCTCGGATGAATCATTTTGTGCAGCGATGACTGGATGTAGAAGACAGACATCCACAGGCTAAAATGATAGATAATGATAATAGTGCATCTCGGATGAATCATTTTGTGCAGCGATGATTGGATGTAGAAGACAGACATCCACAGGCTAAAATGATAGATAATGATAATAGTGCATCTCGGATGAATCATTTTGTGCAGCGATAGCCATCCATACATATAGCTCGCAGAATGCATTTACTTGTAGCGTTGTAAGATCGATCACAAAGAGTAGGTATGTCACACCTTGATCATTGAGGCAAAGGTAAGATATGCACAATTTATTACCTACCTATACCTAGGTACCTAATACCTACATAATATTATTCTAAGCCTTATGGGTAGGTACATCAAACGTGTGGCTCAAATTTCCTACTAAGTAGGTGCCTACTTACATTAATTTATGATTCAATTATACATATAAGTTGGTACCTACATCTGATAAAATCAACCCATTTTTTCACCAGAATAGAAACCTAGGTAGGTACCTACCTACCAGGTATATTAAGAAACATACATACAATAACAGAAAATACCTACCTACTACCTACCATTACTTGCATCCATTCACAAACAAGAAAGTAGGTACTTAATTTATCTATATATAAAAAAGGAAAAGCTGACTGACTGATCTATCTAATTGAAATTTGTGTAGTCCTCGCGGACAAAATCGCGGGCACAATCTAGTATAGAAGGGTATAAGTTAGTAAAATTTTGTATGAAATGGACCTACCTACCAAATTTAGCTAGCTTATTATATTAAGTATTTTTCTAAAATAAATTATTATTTTCAGGTTGCAGATCATCTATGGTACCTAACCTATACTTACCAGATTATGTTGCCTATCTTCCAGCTACCTAAGCTAGGGCCACTAGAACCTAACTTAATTCAAGAGTCAAGACTGCAACTAACCTGGGGGTCATCAGACTTGTAGAATACCTATATAATTTGAACTGTTTATGATGTACCTACTTAAATACACCTTATGAATTTTACAGCTGATGTAAAATACTTATACGCATACCTACCTACTTATAGTATCTAATTTAAATTTAAACAAAAGAATTTAATTTGTTTTATTTCATCCTAAAAAAAGTAAGTTTTCAGATGATACTAATAATAGTTAAAAAGTATTCTGGAATTTGCCTGCCTGGATATTTCCGGGAATCTATGATCAAAACTAAATTAAAATGACAGGTTTATGTGTATTGCTGTTCCTTTCATAAGCTCCCTGCACTGCAGAAAAGGATAGCAATACATTTAGACCTCGTCTAACAGAATTAGCCACACTGTCCCCAACTGTTTGTGCACCAAGTCTCATCAAAATCGGTTCAACACTTCAAAGATTAGCTCACAATTTTTTTAATTATGAGCTTATTGAGAACGTAACAGGCAATTCTCAATTTTGTTTATTTGTATGAACATTTTGAAACGTGCAGCCTTGATGGGGGTAGCTGAGGTAAAAGGGAGGGGAGGGAAATCATTCCCTTGGAAGGAGTGATTTTCCGCCGGGGATGTATACTTTTTTAAATGATTTTTAATTTTGATAAAATTGTCATTGACTTAAAACAGCCTCGGTAGGGGGCGGCGGGGTAAGTCAACCCCTTCACTCCTTCAGCCAGAGACTCACTCACGTTTTGTATGGATGAATCCAGAGACTCCGGAACGTCCCTATCTCCTCTTCTTTTCTCCATCAAGGCGGCAAGTCTCAAAAGCTAGCCCGTTGTATGTAGGTATGAATTAAAATGCCTATAAAAGAATCTTATGGCATGACTAGCTATAAAAACACTATGTTCATAATAGAAAAGCAGAGACAAAAAACATTTTATTTACTATTAAATTTTTATATTGTTATAAAACTGTAGTTTGTTGCGCAGTGTTACTGCACTTAGATGACTTATGAGGATTCTGTAGAGTGTAGTCTTGATGCAGCAAAATCAACTTGCATTCTTCTAACAAAGTGGATTAGGCAGGTGGTGTGGTCATTCACAGGCTGTTAACATAACGTAACTAACTGGTCCACAGTTATCACTGAAAAAATAGAAATTATTGATCTTTAATTTTTTAAATTGCTAATTAGACAAGAACTATTCTTCTTATTTTACTATCTATCTTAATGAGGTCTAAGTTTTATTTATAATATTAATTAATAAGTAGATGATGCCCGTGACTTTATCCGCGCTGATTTAAAGGGTAAAAGTAGCCTATCTCCTTCTCCAGCATGTAACAAAGCTCCACACTAAATAATTTATACTCGCAACTTCATTTATCTTGTGGGAACTGTTCGATTTTCAGAGCCTAGTTTATTTAAAAATAGGCTATATCCATCCCCAGGATGAAAGATCTTTGTACCTTTTGTCAAAATTGGTTGAACAGATGAGCTGTAAAAAGCCAGCAGATAGATAGACAGATAACCTTTATACATACACTAAAATACAGCTCAAACTCAAGGTCCCGAACTTAATTACATGTCTTAAACAAAGAAAACTGAATTGATTATTAAAGAGTTGCCTTTCTGTAATAGATTACCTAGATGTTTTATTGCAACTTTAACTTCAGTGTACCACAAGATTATGTCTAAAATGTGTTGTCATTTATCAAGCGGTCAGTAGTCAAAACTGTTCTAACAAATATAATTATTAATGATGGCTCAGCCCTTTTTGAACTCATTTAATGCTAGGTACCTAGTAGACAGTAATTATTTAAGTAGGTAGGTACATATGAAGTTATGTTATGATTTAACTATACTCTTCAAACCTGGCCACTTGTCTATGTGTCCAAATTCAGATCAAGAGATTTGTATTACCTAGTAATTAGTACATTATGTGAGCGTGATCCGAAGAGAGAGAGTAAACTTACTTAAGGTCGTCAGTCCAGCGGGTTGGAGGTCGTCCCACACTGCGCTTGCTGATACGCGGTCTCCACTTCAGAACACGTCTGCCCCATCGGTTCTGCGGCAGACGTGGCCTGCCCACTGCCAGTACAGATTTCTAATTCGTTGGGCTATGTCAGTCACTCTGGTCATCCAACGGATTTCGTTGTTACGGATTTTGTCCCTCAGAGTTACCCAACATAGCCCGCTAAGCGACTTTGAACTTGTGGACAAGGCCAACTGTCAGTGTCCACGTTTCAGCACCATACGACATCACAGGTAGGACACATTCATTAAAGACTTTCGTCTTTAGGCTTTGGGGTATCGACGAATTGAAGACTTGACGCAATTTTCCAAATGCTGCCCAGCCCAGCTTATTTTTCTGTCAGCTTCCTTGTCGAAGTTGTTTCTACAAAGTTGTATTACGTACAATAATATATACCTAATAATCAGTAAAACTTCAGTTTTCTAGTTAAAACTAAAGCGATTGTTCCGTTTGTTTCAGTCTCAACTCTCAGTTTCAGTTATGATAAAAGGTTATGTTGGTTTCGTTGGTTTGTTTTGATTTATTTTTTTACTGACAATGACAGAGTAACAGACTAGAAAGCGGTAACTTTTTTTTTAATCTGATGAAAATTTGGCTCTGGACACAAGTTTCTTGAGGTTTTTAGTGATCTTAGACAAATTACCATAGACACACACACCATAGACTAAGTGGTGGACTGTCACTTGTTTGTCATTGTCACGCTGTCAATCTGTCATTGTCAATCTGTCAAAAACGTCAATAAACGAAATAATAAATGCCAAACTCAACAAAATGGCAGCGTATATCTGTCCCCCTTTTTTTGCGAACGTGTAAGAGAGACAAATTGTGGCGAGAGTTGGACCATCACGTTTACTATTTCTTTTACTCGATGAGTCCAATACTGACTGTTATGGCCAACTCATACTGCCGGACAATACGTAAACATTGACCGTGAGGAGTAAACGAAACGATAAACGATAAATGCATTGTTCAATCTTGTACTAACTGTACTGATCTACCAACGCACAGCTCAAAGTTCAAACTACTGGACGGATCGGGCTGTTTAGCATGCAGACAGCTATTAAGACGTAGACATCCGCTGACAAAGAATTTTTGA
>NC_048562.1:3110019-3117519 GCF_902806685.2 Maniola hyperantus
GAATTTTTGAAAATTCCACCCCTAACGGCGATTACGCACTGCACTTCCGTCATACGAGTTATATCCGTCATCCGTAAAAATACCAGCAATTATCTACGACATAATTATGTCATATTAACTCATAAGCTACCATACGGCGGTTACGTACTCATCCGATCAGAGTCCGTGAAAATACGTTTTTTTTTTTTTTTTTTTCTTTATTTATTTATGGGCTTTTATATTTAAATACATGTCAGCCCCATTATAATCTAATACATAAAATCAAATTAACAAAATCTTAACCTAACGACATAACCCCAATACAAAAAAAAAATTAAAGAAAAAACCAAATAAAAGTTTTACTGTCTTCAAGAAATAAGGCTTATGAATTCAAACAGACTTATAGCATCCTTAGATGCAGGACGGGCAAGTATATTCACAAACATGCCCGTATCAAATCTGTTCAAATCCATCAGCCTTACAATTTCATCCCTACCAGACTGGAATCGGACACATTCATTTCACAAGTGTTCAACATCCTCAATTACTCCACATAAATCACATAGCGGTGTCTCGGTAACTTTCATTAAAAATTTGAACTTATTCAAAGGCATGTGTCCGGATCTCAATCTGTGAGCAATATAATCAACTTCCTTTTCATTTTTACATTCAAAAACCACGGGATATGAGGAGGCTGAGACTGTATAGTTCTATACCAAATTCCTTTTTCCATGGATTTACGATCAAAATGCTCTTCCCATAAATGATGACATTTCTTTTTATAATTTGGTAAAAATTCAGTAAAATCCGGTTTAATATACATTTCCTTACCATTTATTGCTGCTTCTTTAGCCAGTCTATCAGCCTCTTCACTTTTTGTTTTGTATGGGAGCTTATGACATATTATGTCATAGATAATCGCTGATATTCTCACGGATGACGGATAGAACTCGGGTAACGGAAATGCAGTGCGTAATCGCCGTATGGATGTAAAATAGGGGATTGCAATTTGTGTAGTCCACGACGAATTTTTCTTTCAAATGTGGCAAATATTATATTGCAGTTTAAGCCACATAAATAGCATTCAGTTTGTCATTAATATTTTTTTAAATAATTAATTAATATGACCCTTACTTGTCAATCCCATTATTGGCTGTAAGACGATCTGCCCTCGGTCGGTGCATGTGGTACAGCGTTAGGTCACGTCTGCGGTACCGACAGCGCACGTGGTAGCCTCTACCCTGGCCTGTGACGAGTCGCAAGTGTGGCTGCACTATTATGTTGTTGTAGTACTCTACCGTGCCGTCCTCCTGAAACAAAAAGTCGCTCGATTAAATGTCTGTAGTTTGCGTTAAGACTAGGGAAATCGGGAGGAAAATTGTAGTGTAAAATAATACAGGTTGTTTTTTTTTTTTCATTATAGGTATACGCTTGACCACAATCACACCTGATGGGAAGTGATGATGTGGCCTAAGATGGGACGCGTTGACCTAGAAGATGCCTATTCACTCTTGTATGTAACCATAGAACGCTAGCAAAAACTTAGTTATATTACCTAAACACAATCCAGTTCCAATAACCATTTGCCTCATTTTGTAATTTTAGTGATTTAGTATTTATCAAACCTGCAATGTATAGCGTGCAAAACTCGGGTCAATGCCCCACTTACGACTCGGCACTGACTTCGAAATGTCCACTTACGCAACGTTTGTTGACTTTTAGCGTCACTCAGATGTTTTATTCGTGCAATATATCGTGAACTTTTACAAAATATAGAATAGTCCCCCCGCCTCATACCCCGATTGCCATCTCGACCTGTCGCGTGATATACACGTTTGTAAACTATCGGAATTCGCACAAGGGGACCGGAGTCCGAATTCAGGCGGTCACTTACAAATTCACATCGCTCGTATCCGTTTCCTACGGCAGCTAGGGGAAGCCGGATGTGACGTCATCACCCCTACACTGTTACGAATGTAACTTACGATCATTGATCATTACTAATGATCCATAATAAAATTATTCGATAGAAAAGTTTCGCGGTTGACGTGCGGATGTGCGGGGCGTCCACCCGCCTCATACCCCGATTGCCATCTCAAGCTGTCGCGGACTGTGGGTATCAAATAAAAAACCGGCCAAATGCGAGTCAGGCTCGCACACTGAGGGTTCCGTACTACAGTCGTATTTTTTCGACATTTTGCACGATAATTCAAAAACTATGATGCATAAAAATAAATAAAAATCTGTTTTAGAATGCACAAGTAAAGCCCTTTCATTATGATACCCCACTTGGTATAGTTATCTTACTTCGAATTTTGAAAATACTAACTATTAGTTCATGACCACAATTTAATTTTTTTTGTGTGATCTAACCCTAAATTCACGGTTTTCAGATTTTTCCCCTAAAGCCAGCTATAAGACCCACCTACCTGCCAAATTTCATGGTTCTAGGTCAACGGGAAGTACCCTGTAGATTTCTTGACAGACAGACAACAAAGTGATCCTATAAGGGTTCCGTTTCCTTTTGAGGTACGGAACCCTAAAAATGACCTCTTAAGAAATAGGCACCTCTCAATTTCAAAACCGCTTAGAGTCCTCCTCCTTACTATCTACATGAAATAAAATTACTTAAGCCTAATAGGTATTCTTAAGAAATGCTTCAAGTTAAGGTAGAACGTTTAGTATTCATAGGTAACGCCTACACGCCTATAAATAAGCAGCAAGGCCAACGAAAGGTCGCCAGTCTGTTGCCTTATAAAACTTCTACATACTTGAATGTTTCTAAATTCTACCTATTAGGTATACCTACCGTCTACCGTAGGCAGAGGCGGATTAAATGGCGAGAGCGCCCTAGACAAGCACCTCATAGGCGCCCCTCTAACAGTCATATTAAAAAAACCGGCCAAGTGCGAGTCAGGCTCGCGCAATGAGGGTTCCGTACTACAGTCGTATTTTTTCGACATTTTGCACAATAGGTACTATCACTTGCTAAAAAAGCTGTGACAGGGTAGGACGTCCGCCTTCTAATCGGAGGTCGGGGGTTCGATCCCGGGCACGCACCTCCAACTTTTCGAAGCTATGTGCGTTTTAAGTAATTAAATATCACTTGCTTTAACGGTGAAGAAAAACATCGTGAGGTAAACTGCATGCCTGAGAGTTCTCCATATTGTTCTCAAAGGTGTGGGTCTACCAATCCGCACATGCGTCCAGCATCCAGCGTGGTAGACTATGGCCAAAAACCATTCTCACTCTGAGAGGACACCCGTGCTCTGTAGTGAGCCGGCGATGGGTTGATCATGATGATGATGATCACTTGCTTACAGTGAAGGAAAACATCGGGAGGAAGCCTGCATGCCTGAGAGTTGTTCATAATTTTGGCAAAGGTGTGTGAAGTCAGCCAAAGAATTCTCACTCTGAGAGCAGACCCGTGCTCAGTAGTGTGCCGGCGATGGGTGGATCACGATGATGATGATGTTGTGAGAGTCTCAATTTTTATTAAATACTTTTAAAATAAACATATTTATAGTTATTTAAGAAAATAGTTTGAAATTGGCCGTTTCCGCCCATTTTAGATTTGGTGGATACCTTAGACAGGTTATAAAAGTTAACTGACTTTGTTTAAAAGCAGGTATTTGACGCAACAATTTAGATCTCTATCTAACGCCCGGGTTAAATAAGGTCTGAAGACTGAACACTGCAATTATCTGGGAGCTAGATGTACTAACAATGGGGGGAGATAACATGATTATTTGTATGGCTAAAAAGATTATAAAGTTTAGTGTAGGTTGCTTTTATACCTCCTGCGGAAATTATATATAGTTAATCTATATATATAAAAGAAAAAGGTGACTGACTGACTGACTGACTGACTGACTGACTGACTGACTGACTGATCTATCAACGCACAGCTCAAACTACTGGACGGATCGGGCTGAAATTTGGCATGCAGACAGCTATTATGACGTAGGCATCCGCTAAGAAAGGATTTTTGAAAATTCAACCCCTAACGGGGTGAAATAGGGGTTTGAAGTTTGTGTAGTCCACGCGGACGAAGTCGCGAGCATAAGCTAGTTATATATAGAAACGCTTAATTTAGACATAACTTTGAGAATTGAGATCTTTTAATGTGAATGAATCGAATGCATGGTTAACCGACTTCAAAAAATTTCATTTCAATTCGGTAAAGATCTGATGAATGAAAAAAAAAAATATCTTCGGAGATGGAGAACGGAACTCTTCAATGGATAAGAGTAAATTGCTCGTGATCAGTGTAATAGCTTTGTAAACAGTACCGGCGAACCAGTGGTAGAGATGCAGCTGACGATTCAAAAAATCTTGTGAAAGTTTAACTGAATAAAAATATTTTTATTTTATTTTTATTTTTAGGGTTCCGTACCTCAAAAGGAAAAACGGAACCCTTATAGGATCACTTTGTTGTCTGTCTGTCTGTCTGTTGGTCAGTCAAGAAACCTACAGGGTACTTCCCGTTGAGGTAGAATCATGGGCAGGTAGGTAGGTCTTATAACAGACAGACAGGAAAATCTGAAAACCGTGAATTTGATGGTTACATCACACAAATTTTTTTTTTTGTTTTTTTTTTTTGTTTTTTTTTTGGTCAATTGTGGTCATGAACTAATAATTAGTATATATTTTAAATTTTCGAAGTAAGATAACTACATAAAGTGGGGTATCATATGAAAGGTCTTCACTTGTGCATTCTAAACTATGTTTTTATTTATTTTTATGGATCATAGTTTTTGAATTATCGTGCAAAATACGACTGTAGTACGGAACCTTCGTTGCGTGAGCCTGACTCGTACTTGGCCGGTTTTTCTTCCTCATACCAATATATTTTTGTTGCCACAAAAGGTATTGTGTGGGAGACACTGTTTGCATTACGTGGGTATCCTTAGCTAAATCTATCATAACGTTGCGAGGCTATTTTTGATTTTACTCATTCTTTTGTGCGGTGTAAGTTGTTACTTAGAAGAGCGCGATTGCCTAGAAGATGCCTATACTATTCACTCTTGACTTGAAGGTACCCATGTTAAAATTTGAGTGGAAAACTGATGCTGGAAGGTATTTAGTATAGGTATACTTTTCAACCACACATAAAGACATTTCACCTGGATTAATAGCCTCATCTGGTGACAGAAGGGCTGGCTCATTTTTTGGGCAACAGATCAGCCTGGCTGTCCAGCGCGGTTCTGCAGCCAGTATTCTTGGCGCCATTCCACGCGGGCATGTATAAGATGATGCCCGAGAGTTCGTCCGCGTGGATTTGGGTTTTGAAAAACCCCGTGGGAACTCTTTGATATTCCGGGATAAAAAGTAGCCGATGTTCTTCCCCGGGGTGCTAGCTATCTCTGTACCAAATTTCATTAAAATCGGTTGAACGGATGGGCCGTGAAAAGCTAGCAGACAGACAGACAGATAGACAGACTGACACACTTTCGCATTTATAATATTAGTATGGATTAACAACAAAGTCGTGATATTACCTCATAGTTCATACAAGTGACTGGTGACGCGATATTAAACTACTAGATGGTGCTCGCGACTTCGTCCGCGTGGAATTAAGTTTTGAAAATACCGTGGGAACTCTTTGATTTTCCGGGATAAAAAGTTACTAATGTCAATTTCCGGTACGCAAGCTACCTCTGTACCAAATTTCAACGAAATCGATTTAAAGGATGGGCCTTTACGAATCCTGTGGGAAATCTGATTTTCCGGAACAAAAAATAGCCTATTTTCCGTCCCCGGAAAGTAAGCTAACTCTTCATCAAAATTGGTTAAGTTGTTGGGCCGTGAAAAGCTAGCAGCCAGCCAGACAGACAGACACATTTTCTCATTTATAATATTAGTACGGATGAATTATGGAGTGAAATAAGTTATGTAAATCGGTAGAGTCATGACATGACATATCGTGACTCGTGACCCTCGTGATCAAGTGGTTATAAACCTCACGCTGTATGACCTCAAATCACCTACACGATACACCTATGTAAGTACGGCCGAAAGTGATGTACATCGGCCTTTAGAAAGAGATAGCAGATTTGTGAGCCTGTCGTTGAGACCGACAAAACGTCATATAGGTATGAGTGACAGAGACAACGCTCTACAAAGCCGAAATGTAAAAAGTCTGAAAACCGTGAATTTGTGGTTACATCACACAAAAATAAGTAAAACGTGTTCATGAACCAATAATTAATATTTTCAATTTTAAAAGCAAGATTAATACTCATACTAAAATCATATGAAAGGGCTTTCCTGTACCTGTACATTCTAAAACAGACTTTTATTTATTTTTATGATTTACTAGCGACCCGCCCCGGCTTCGCATGGGTGCAACGTAGATATTAATGTGGTGTCATTGAGGTGTCATTGCCTCGGAAACTCTCAAATGAGAGGATTTTTTCCGACCTAATTCACATTACTTCAATTTCTCTAGGGATCTCTAATTTTTTGAGAATTAAACTATAGCTATAAACCTTCCTCTTGAATCACTCTATCTATTGGTGAAAACCGCATTAAAATCCGTTGCGTAGTTTAAAAGAACTACGCGTTCAAACATACATACAGACGCGGGAAGCGACTTTATTTTATACTACAATGTAGAGATTGTGTAAAACGTCAAAAAACTACGACTGTAGTACGGGATTCTCGGTGCGCAAGTCTGACTCGCACTTGGCCGGTTTTTCACTTTTATGGTATATTTTTACTGAGCCCGTTTCGATGAGTCACCTCACATCGGCGGAGTTAACCAGGTGGACTGGCATATAATGCCACGCTCCGTTACACAAACAGACGTAACTTGACGTATGTTTCCTTGTAACTATAGGGCTGCCATCTGGTTCGTGTGAAACGTGATAATAAATGACGTCATTATCACCAATCGATAGACGTCCACTGCTGGACATAGGTCTCTTGTAGGGACTTCCACACGCTACAGTCTTCGCCGCCTGAATTCAGCAGCTCCCTGCGACTCGTCTGATGTCGTCCGTCTACCTAGTGGGGGGTCTTCTAACACTGCGTTTTCCGGTGCGAGGTCACCATTCCAGCACCTTGAGACCCCAACGTCTATCGGTTTTATGTACTCTGTGCCCTGCCCATTGCCACTTCAGCTTCGCAACCCGTTGAGCTATGTCGGTTACTCTAGTTCTCCTACGGATCTCCTCATTCCTGATTTGATCACGTAGAGAAACTCCAAGCATAGCTCTCTCCATCGCCCGCTGAGTGGCTCCGAGCTTTCTTATCAGCGAAATAATATGGCGTAGGTATGCACATAAGCAGCTTAGCATTATTAGGATATCGTAACTGAAGGGCGCCAAAGGAAACCTATTACTAAACCTCAGCGGACAGCGGTCCGTCCATCTGGCCGTCCGTCTGTCTTTCAGCGGGTTGTATTTCATTTATAGCTAAAGAGAAAAGATAAGATTTATAATTACGTGACCGTTAATCGATAATTACTTATAGCTTTATCGATTCTAAAATCGACAAAAGAAAATATAAGTACGTAGA